>NC_140622.1:40346803-40549303 GCF_057382275.1 Copadichromis virginalis | reverse complement strand
ACGGCAGAGAAACGAGCCCCACGCTCACGTACAGATAAACAATTTATGTGGAGGTAAAAAAAAAAGTTAAATTATTATTAAAATCTTCAAATGACACTAAACGTATCAGTGCGATCTAATCCTGACGTGAACTGGGAGGAAAAAATAGAGCCGGATTACAACTGATGAGTCACTGCGCCGACGGCAAACGACTCATCATTTTTGGCTAACGCTGCATCCGCCACATTATGTCATGAAAGTAAAACAAACGAGGGGATCGTCAGCGTTATTAGCACGAGTGTTGTAAGTGGCTGGATAAATCCACGGCTTCAGCATTAGTAAATTAAATGCAGACATAAGATGAACGATGTGACACGATGATAAATGCGAAGCACCGACGTAAACGGGTTTACTGTCCCTGCACGCTTTCAGTCGTATCTGTTACAGCTCCGTGAACGCTTCAGTGTTTAGAACGTGCAACAGAGTCGCTTCATTCTTGCTGCTGAGTTATTGGGTTCTGCTGTTAATTATTTTGAACAGATTTAATTGCAGGGAGTTATTCTCCCAGTCAACTATTTCACAGAACATTTAATAACCAGAGTCTTTAATTTATTGGTAATAAAACTGGGTGTCACAGTTATCTTATAGTGGTTCTGTTTGAAGTAGAAAGTTGAGAGGGTGGTGCAGTCTTAGCCAACGCTGCACATCCCTGGAAACATCCACCCGGGCGTGGCTGGCGAGGGCAGCAGTCTAAGCTGCCCAGACTTCAATCTCTCCGGCTCATGTGTGCTGTGCCAGCCTGTGAAACTAGCAGCCAGTATTGTTTTGATTAAAGTCGCACACCTCGTTCTGATTGGCTGATTAGACATGAGGCAGTTTGTGGTCTGATTGGTGGATTCTTCTTCAGCTGTTTCAGCTGCTTAGACTTGTTTCCCTCTCAGATAAAAGATGCTCGATACACCAAATTACCCCAGATCCTCCGATGCAGGCCGGTGTATCTGCACACAGAGCAAAGTTCTGTATGAACGCGTGCAACGGCTAAATGTGTCCTGTACTGTAAAAGTGCTCTTTAAATCCATCGATTCCCCCTCCAAAGACAAACTGTGCAGATTCTGGAGGAACTGATGGCGATTGCTGCCTGTTTGCTATTGTTGCCATGAAGACGGTGCTCATGGCTCATTGTAACCCAGAAACTTAAACCTAATCAGACACTGACCACGGTACCAACACTGACACGTTCGTATTGGGGGGAAAAGCTGTAAACCCCTGTAACTCATAAAAACAGGAAACCTGCATCACACGTTTTGTTAACCGTCTGCATTTGAGGTCCAAACAGAGTTATTGGTCCTTACTGAGATTTTGGCCGTTTCAAACCGTGACCGCTGAAGTAAGATAGTCAGTATTTCTGACTTTGTAACAGACGCTTTGACTGTCCGTGCAAATGACGTCACCATTTTCTCTTTACAGTCCAGTTTGTGCCACAGAGACTGGCTGGTGGCCTCTGGAAGCCACCGGTCATCTAGGGAGAAGTGTGCGCTCCCCAGCTGGTTGGCGAGTGGCTTCTGGAGGTTGCTGAAGTGTACTCTTTGGTTCAGTGGCTTGTGGAAGTTGTGGAAGCTTGTGGAAGGCTCATAACTGAGATTTGAAAAACACAGATAGAGGTGATGTGGCTGCTGAGGCTGTGTGTGTGTGTTTGATGACGTGACCACACGTTTGCGTGTTTGCTGAAAGTGTGTGTCGCGTGAAATCGGGAGCACGATGATTATTTTTTAAAGGATCTGCTGTGTGTTTATGCCAGCTCGTGCATTTTGGATATTTGAGCGGTGAAAATGAGAAGAAACAGGAGGCGGCGCCGAGCGCGCTCAGGTAGAGACGCTGCAGAAAAGGCCCGAGGTCGCTGCTATATTCGTCCTGTCAAAGCGGCGCTGTGCGTTTACTCAGTTGGCACAAACTTATCGACTCGTGCTCGATGGATTTCTCATCCCTCTGTAGTTCGGGCTAGGGCTGCCACAAACGATTATTTTGATAGTCGACTAGTCACCGATTATTTATGCGATTAGTCGACTAATCAGATCATCATCCATTGGACGTAAAACTACAGCTTATTGCACCAGCAGCATCTGCTCTTATATAACTATCATTAGCTTACAGCTTGAAGTGTTTATGGTCTGTGCTAACTAAAAATAAAGACAAGATGATAGTTTATTCAATTTTAATGAAATTTGCAGATTGTTTCGGTAAAGTTTAATAAACTCCTTGCTATCTAAAATATAACAGGACACCGGAGTATATTCTCCAGCATCTCACACTTCTGATAATCAGCTGTCTGCTTGACGTTTATTCAGCTGTGTAAAAACTATAACTTTAATCTCAGACAAACTGATTTACTCAGGAACAAATAAAATACTAAAAAAAGCCAAACAATAACATTTAAGTTATCTAAGTGACTCATATATCATGTTTAACCTGAGTAGCGAAAGACGGCGGTGGGTTTGAAAACAATTTGCCGGGAGTCCGGTGTTCTCACGGCTCTAGTTAGCCTAGCCCCCGGCTAGCTATCGAGCTTGTGGGTAACAGACGTCTCCGAAAACGTCGGAGCGCTTTTGAAAATATGCGGTGTCCTGATAAACTGAGCAGATATTTGAGATTTACACAGCTACATTCTCGCCTGAAAATATGTGAAACGTTTATTTTGTGACCCAGAAAGAATAATAAGAGTAATATTAAAACTAACTAGCTGCCGCCATTGTTGGAAACTAAGCTGGGCCGCGCTATGAATTCTGGGACACAGCTTCTTCTTCTTCGGGGTTTAACGGCAGCTGGCATCCTTGTACATGCTGTGCTGCCATCTTCTGTTTCAGTCCGTTATTACACTCTTAAATCCTGCTACTTATTCCTGCATCTTTTGGGATCTTACAAAGCTTCAAACGACACGTCGACTATTAAATCAGTCGTCGACGATTTTGATAGTCGACGTAATCGTGACTAGTCGACAAATCGTGGCAGCCCTAGTTCGGGCCCTTCGAGGTCGCTGTATTTGGCCGGGAAAAGAGAGGCGGTTTAGACGTGGGGATCTGTGTTGCTGTTTAGGATAAATCCATGGTGTTGTGCAGCGTCATCGATGAATCTGCTCATCGGTGACGCCGTCTGTGCCCTCCTGCCAGCAGAGACAAAACCTGAATAAACGTGTAACACAGAGGAGGAAATCGAGCAGCGACTTCCTGTTGATCTTTGAGCCTGAGAGTCAGCGGCTCCCTGTCTGTAAGCGGCTTACTCTCTCGCTTTTATCCTTTCTTTCTCTCTTCGGTTTTTCCTTCTGTTGTGTGTCATCTTTTCTTTGGCCTGTTTTCCCCCTCTCAGTGTTTCTTTGGGCTTTTTCCCCTCCTGGGATTATTTCTGCAGACCAGTCGAGCCTGATGCAGATCTGCCTCAGTAAATCTTACATATTCCACCGTCCACTCACCTCCCACTCGCACTCTTCCTACGCTCTCTCTCTGCTTCGGCGGCTCGAGCAGAAACCTGCAGATATTTACTCACACATCCGCACATTAGAATCACAGATCTGTTAGCAGACGGGACGCGTTTATTACGAGCGTGTCACCATGTCAATAATGTTCAGAGTAATTTGCCTCTTGGTTGGTTTCATTTTCAGCTTGTGCAACAGAATCGCACAACTCTGCAAATTAATGAAGCGCAGCTGACGGAATTGATGGAACACGAGAAGCCGAATAAAAGCTGGAGGTGAAAGGACCCAACGTTTAACCGACGACTCGTTCAGCAGTGAAAGCTTGCGTTTGGCCTCGGGGCTGTCAGAGCGCGTCTGCAGACGTTGGTTTGTTTGTTCTGCAGCTTTAATGCAAAGCTGTCGGCTGATGTTCACACGTTAGGACTCTGAATGTGACAGCATGCTGGAGCAGTGTCGTCATGATTGCCTCACAACAGTAAAGGCTGAAAGCTGAATGCATACAGAGCGTCTCTGCAGCAGATATTTCAGGTATGAATCGGTAACGTCTGCAGGATTTTGCAAACAGCTGCAGTTGCAGACATGGTGTAGTCGATGGTGTCCTATTGAAACAAGCTGCATAAAGATTAGATGGTGAATCATGCAAAGCTGCTCCCAGAACAAAAGTGTGGAGCTGTAAGTCATTCTATAAAAGCTTTGATCTGATCCTCGAGGTTACTTTAAAATGTTTCGAATACAAACATGAGAACGGGACTGTGTCGATTTCCTGATCATGATCTGAATTAAGCCACGAGGAGTTAAAAAGGACGCACAGAGCCAACAGGGACACGTCTGAGAAAGTCTTTACACAAGTAGAAAATGTAAATCTATTGATACCTTAGAGCAGCGGTCTCCAACCTTTTTTGCGCCACGGACCGGTACCGGTCCGAGGCCCGGGGGTTGGGGACCGCTGCCTTAGAGGATAAAGATCAACTCTCCAGATGGTTCCTATGTGCATGTCAGGCTCCCAGACCTGTTTAGGATTCAGTTTAGCTCCATAGGAGGGATGTCAGGGTGTTTGGACACAGGTACGGCGCTAATTATGAGTCTGTGTCATCACAACGAAGATATGCAAACCTTCTAAAGGTCAGGTGGTCACAGGGCAGCCAGTGAAAACAAAGGAGGGAAGTTTGTAGGTGAAGGAACATAAACTGCTGCAGACATCACATCATCCCTCCCTCGTGTGTGTGTGTGTTTAGTTTCAGGCTTTGTGATTATGAAGACATGTCAGCTGGTCCTCACAAAGACACTGTGAGAAAGGGAAGGGTTAAAAACAGCGTGCATGTGTATCTCATACACATTCTGTGTGTGTGTGTGTGTGTGTGTGTGTGTGTGTATCAGAGATCTATAACCTGAACCGAGAGCACCGTCCCGTTAAAAGCTATCGATCGGGTCGTCCTTCTCCCCTCCCTCGTTCCATCTCGGTCTCTCTCGCTCTCTCTGCTCCCTCTTTAATCCTTTGTCTCTCGCTCCCTCTCCTCTCTCTGGGGTGGTCTCAGGTTCTCTCAATCATTACTGTATGGAGACAGAAGGCTGCAAGGAGGGAGATGGGGCTCATATGACCCAGCAGAAGGGACAGAGTGATGGAGGAAGGACGCGAGGAGCCGATAGCCGGGTCATGTGATAGTGTAAGTAAGTGAGGAGCAATAAGGATTAAAAAAAAAAAACCCAGATTGTAGAGAGAGGTGACTGAAGGTGGGGAGCAAGAACGGCCAAAGTTCGAGCCGGTAATTGGAAATAGGAGGAGAGAAGGATGTGCAGAACATACTGAGAAAGAGGAGAATGGTGAGGGGGATGATGGGAGTTGACAGGAGGGTGTAGGTGCTGATGGGAGTAATTTAACACTTCAGTTCGATTGGGTGTCAGCAGGGACCCCACGGTTCCCCTTCAGCCAGTCGGCTTCTCGTTCTTCACCCTCGACCTTGACTGGAACAAGTTTTAGTGATATTTTTGTCAAATCGTCTTACGATATGACAAAAATCATGGACAATCCATAGAAAAGCCGCACCTGACTAAAAGCCGCAGGGTTCAAAGCTCGTGCAAAAAGTAGCGGCTTATAGCCCGACAGTTACGGTAGTTTGGGGCTTTATTTTGGGGAAAAAAATGTTTTTGCAAATGATACTTAACAAACTTCGGGGGGGGGCTCGATGTTAGCTAGTGTTACAGAAATGTTCCCAAATGTCACAGAGACGGGGGCGGTAAATGGGTGTCTTTATTTAGAGCAGCAGCTCTTTCGTGATGTAATTATCTCCTAGTTCTTCCTGTCCATTAAGGGATTTTTTTCTTTTTGGTGGGGGGTTGGGGGACTAGAGCTCCAGCTCATAGCTAATTCACTCATTAGTCCGATGCCAGCCATCCATTTCCTTCCACTTAGTGGCAACAGGCTTCCAGTCGTCCTTTTCCCCATCAAAGTTTTCCAGCGTCTCGCTCCTGCGGCCGCGACGAGATCTGTCAGTGAGGTCTGGGTCCACCCTGCCGTCTCCCTACAGAGGTCCAAGCTCCTCAGCCTTCCTGTAAGGGAGACCCAGACTCACTGTGGACGATGCTCAATCAGCCACTTGTATCCGCAGCGTCCTTTTTACCTCCCGACCCCAGTCCAGGGTTGGGATGTAGATCAGATAGATCCTCCACGTTCCCTTCACTCGTGAATGAGAATCCTGAAATGCTCGAGGAAGCATCTCTCTGCAAACCCAGAAGCAGCAATAAAGCGTTTCCTGGCACGCACAGAGCACAGCATTAATCAGCAACAATTTAATAATCACGCTTTTGAATGTAGTGAAACCTGTGCTGGTTCCAGCCTCTTAAATCTGAAGATTTCTTTGTTGTATGACTGCAGATTGTAATTTTTAATTTAACAGGGGATCTGAAGAAGACACCTTGGGATGTGAAAAACTGGAAATTTAGGCTATTTTTGACATTCTGGTGATAAAATGAAGAATAAACCAACTGGCAAAATGTGCGTCCCATTAATCAATAATGATAAAGGAAGAAAGCGCTTTATTCCTCGACTCTACTGTTGGCAGGATTCGGATTTATTTTTTCCTTTAATCGCTTCCGTTGAATCGTATCCAGAACCCTCGGTGGTCAGAAAAAAGAACAACATGCACAACTTTCCAGAATAATTTCAATGAGCTGCAAATGAAGATGATGTCGTGCATTTCTTTTCCTCCTTCTTTGGTGAATAAAGAATAATCAGATGCTCGAAAATGCTTTTTCAATTATCAGAATTGTTGCAGAATAATTTTCTGTCAATTGAATAATCAGTTAATCAGCTGCTTGTTAACTGAAAACATGCTGGGGAGGAGTCTGCTAATGACCAGCGTGAACATGCAAGCGATGAGTGTGTACGTGCTAATAGGAACCTGATTATTGTTGGAGGGGAAAAGTACTACAACACACACACACCCACACACACACACACACACACACACGATTACATGTACTGCAGCAACAGTAGCTGGATCTGCAGCTGTCTAACTGAAGGACATGTTTAAGTGCTCATTAAGCTGCGTTAGTCAACCCAGCCATTACACTGCCATCAACACATCACCTCAGTCCGAATTATGAGATTTGACATGTAATTTCCTGTGTGTGTGTGTGTGTGTGTGTGTGTGTGTGTATTTCTTTTGATCATGAAATGTAATCTCCGCCGAGGTGACCTGCCGAGCTCGAATCCTCCTCGCTGTCACTCAGCTGAACAGAAAGTGGAAATGGGAGCTTTGTGAGGATGGGGACTCACTTCTCACTTCTCAGAACAGCAGAGCTGAGATGATCCTTACATACAGTCTTCAAACCAAACATGTGACATTCAATGATCCACATGTCCTCTAGTTCATGTAGTTTAGCTCTTTGAGTGCAGGCAAAAATGACTCCTAACCGATTAACACTTGATGTAACAACATTACACCTGGTGTGTGTTGTTTCCGTCCATCCTCCACACGTCTGACACCGGGCTGAGTTTGGTTTCATGTGAACAGAAGAACAAGAATGATCTGCAAAATGCAGTAATGTAACGAGTGCAGTACAGTCCCAGTCCTGGCTGTGATTTTAATATCGACATGATGTGGAATCGTCACCTTTCTTGGCAAGAACAGAACATCTGAATATTTGTGAAAGAAGAATTTATTGGGAGGAGCATTTACTCCTTTATTTAACTCCAGGAAGTAGCAGACATGTCTTTGTGTTGGAGGCAGGCATTCGCAATAATAGTAATAATGATAATACTGTATACTTTATTGATCCCCATTCACTCAGTGAAGCAGTGGGCAGCCACCAATCCAGCGCCCGGGGAGCAGTGCGTAGGGACGGTACCTTGCTCAGGGGTACCTCAGGGTAGCCGTTCAGTGGATTCGAACCCCCGACCTTCTGATCATGGGGCCACCTAATAATTTAAAAGTATTACAGGACACAGAGAGCAGTCCATTTTTTATTTTGTTGATCCGGACTTGCTCCAGGACGCTCTGACAGCCATCACACGTTTGATCTTTCAGTTTAAAAAAGTTCTAAAGTGGATCTGAATTCATGAGTGTGAACAGGCATGATTTCTGCTGTTAAAACATATAAATGTACATCATGCTTAAAATACGTTGTTTTCATTCAAATCCTGCTGTTTTCATTCAAATTCTGTGGTTTTATTTAACCTGCTTGAGTGTTTTATGGCCGACTCCGAGCTTCTCTTTGTTCTGTTCTTCAGAAGCTGCCTTTCAGTCAAGCTGACCAACCAGTGTCAAAGACCCAGCATCATCTGCTGGTTTTTATTGGAGGAAATTTGGTACTAATACGCTCATATTGCAGTATTTCACACTGTGTTGGACATTAGATGAAGGAGACAACCACCCTGCAGCATTTCTGTTTCCAGACGATGAGTTTGACGCTCATCCCGCTGTGATAGCGTAGTTTGGGTGGAAACACGAGTAGTCCCAGGAATCCGCAGGATTTCAAAGGTCCCTTCAAACCTGAGTTTACTGCAGTTCCAAAGCAGTTTGAAGACCCGTGCAAAATAAACGACTCCGGTTCAGTGAGTGACGGTAATGAAGGACACGTCACAAAAAACACGTCATATGAATCTGACAACACAAAAACAACGGTGAGAGTTTCAAGCGCCTTCATGATTTCTGCTTCCCAAGAATATTGTCCCAATCAGAAATGTTTAGTCCTGCAAGCCCCGCCCACAAAGTTCCTGACTTCCTGTTTGAAAGCACTCTTGCTAGACAGTTTTGGGGGATAAATTAGGCTCTTCTCCATGAGTCTGTTCCAAGGTTTCTAGTTTTTGGGGGAGAACGGGATCTGAAATGTTTTTCTCCAACATTTTGCTATCAGTAACTTCCTCATGTGTGCCCGCCATACTTCTTGGCTTGAGAGGGTTTTTTCTCCTAAATCATTACAGAAATACATCAGAAGCTTAATGAGCTCACATTTCACCAAACTGAATTCATTCTGTGAGTTACAGCAAAACAGCTTACTGGAACGATGCAGGCTGAACGCGTCTTTCACAGAGTATGGTTGGCCGTGCTCTCTGAAAGACGTACTATAAATAGACTCAAAGCTCTCGCTAGCCTTACAATATCCATCCAGCTTATTCTTCCATCCACCCTTTCATCCAACCAGCTATTTTATGCCTCTTATCTGGTCCCAAGCTAGTCCAAACATCTGTCCCGGGGTCTCTCCCATCGTCCTGGACAAACGCCTCACTTAAGAAGCATCCTGATCAGATCAGATCACAGTCGTAGGTGAGAGCAGGAATGTAGATTGAGCAGTAAATCGATGGCTTTGCCTTCATGATCTTCTCGCTCTTCACGCCAACAGACCAGGCTGCTCCTCGATCCTCGCATTATTAAGGTCGCAGTCCATAATGCAGCGCTCTCATTGAGGATGATGTTACTCTGGTACTTTGTCCATTAGGATCAATATTGGATGCTGTGGATCTTTCCTGATCCTCAGATGTGAGACACCCAGTCACTCTTTAGGCTGAAAATTTTCTCCCTACAACAGAGAGCGGAAACCTTCAGCAGCCATGATAAAATGTTCACAGCGGTGGATATCTCCTCCTGGTTAAATGAGCCGTTCCTGAACGAGTCTGTGATGTCGATAAGTCCTTGGATTTGAGGGCAGAAACTGAGAAAGGAGGAAACGGCTGAACTCGGCTTGACTCCTTCAACTAAAGGCTGGTGAATTTTCATGCACGGCCTTAAGAATCAGACTAAGTCTAAGTCACGCGGCCGCCATCACCAGCAGCCCCGAGCTTAATTTCATGGCCTAAAAGTAAGATTCCATCCGAGTTTATAACAAGACTATAAACGTGCATAAACAGTAGATGGGTCTGCATCCTGCTTTGTTGTTTGGTGCTGCGGGCTCATGCGCTTCAGAACATCTGAAAGATAAGGCGAGGAAAAAGAAGAGGAGCGAGAAACAGGGGCACTCTTCACTAAAAACATTTCTAGAGACGTCTGCAGTTCAGACGCTAAAAGAGGAAGTAAATTAAATATAACACTCTGAATGAGCAGGATGAATGGAAAGGGAGGGGCAAGAGGAAGCGAGGAAGAAGAAAGAGAGGATGTGTGACGTCTGTGCTGCCGTGTAAAAATAAAATGTGTCCAGTCACTCGGTCGAAGCGCTCGCCGAAAGCCAGCACGAAGCACTGAAGCACGAAAATCTGAGTGCAGGCGAAATGACCGTGAACCCGGAGAGAGGAAGGTGACCCGGCGATTTATTCACAGTATACGAGCGCAGCGGACGCCACAGACCAGAACATAAGGAGGTGAAGTTAACGGTGTGAATGAGAGGGAGAGAAAGCAAAGGGGTGGAGGGGAGATGGAGAAACACAGCTGATAATAACTGATACTGTACACACTTTAATTACGTTTTTAATTTAAGCTACTCATTATCACAGTTCATCACTTACAATAAAATGAAAATCAAGTTTCTATTCAAATGTGCACAGATTTTAACTTCACGTGTCTCCGTCTGCTTGAATTTATCTTCATATATTACAGAACTGTTTTCACAGTTACGCAGTGGTGGAAACATAATTATGCTCAGAGGCAGGGGGCTTTTTTTTAGATGAAGTGCTGCACTAACCAAGAGCTGACAGACTTTAAACACATCCATAAAACATTTTAATAATCCTGTAGTCACTGCAAGCCACAAGACTCACATGTTTTTTCTACTTCCTCAACCAGCCAAATGTTTCCTCCCAAAACCAGCAGTTATCCAGCACAAGTGATAACTGGATTTTCAGAGAATAACCATATCGCAGACGCACGTCTAGACTCGGCATTTTAAAGCCTCAGCTTTACCGTGTTGACTGCCAGAAGTAACTATATTTAAACCACAGGGTGGCTTAACCACAGTTGATGTTGGCAAGATTGGTTACGAACCTGCATCCTTACAGATGAAACGTATCCTTACATTAGAAGTATTTGTGCCAGAGCGTCCATGGCTGGGACAGGATCTACTCCTGGAGAATGAAACGCATGCTTGGTTAGTGCTGCCTTTCTGAGCCCAGAACACTCAATAAACCTTTAAGAAAAGGGTAGGATCCAAAGAATTAAGAAAATTTCATCCACCAGCACCCACCTGGACCCCAAACATCCTCAAGCCATGTTATCCGGTCTTTAAGGCTGTCGTCATTAGCTGTTTCCAGGTCCAAACTCGCTTCAGGTCCCAAAGTCAAATGAACACTGTGACATCACTGAGAGTTAAAAACTGTCTAAATTCTTTCATCTATAATAAAATGATCGATTAAGTTTAACATCCAGGCATCCATGAAAACAGAATTTATGATGTTTAATGGAGTTAGAAGTTAGCAGGAAGTTAGCTCGCTAGTTAGCTAAACATGATATAGCATGTTCTGACTGAGAGATTTCTGAAAAATTCAAACGTACAGCTCTGCTATCACTTCCAACATAAATGAAGACAGAAAACTAAACAGCAGTGACGTTTGTAGGGTTACTGAAGTTGGGCTAGCTGGTATATAATGATGTGCTACGTGATTGCTAGCGACACAGCTATGTTAGCATAATATAAACACAGTGAAGCTGGAGGATGAACGCTAACTTTTTTCCACTCGATAAAAGTTAACGTGAGGGTTCCCGATGGTCAGGAACAAATGTAATCGCATGGCAGGATGCTGTAAACGGACCAAACTTCAGTCAGGAGAACAACTGAGATAATCCATCCACAATACGAGGTTAGTCATAAATATACTGCTGCATGGGCTGCAGCTACATCGTAAGGGTTTAAACACTGAGCTTTAAAATGAACAGTGGTGGTAAAAACCGATGGAGGCTGACAGTGATCACTGACTGTTTTTAGGGGCTTGTTGAGATTAAATAGAACAAGATACAAAACATTAAAACATATTAAAAACACAACAGCCTTAATAAACAGAGAGTAGTTTGGACCCAGAAGCAGGATTCATTCGTCATCAATTAAAGACCGTATTGGTCAGACAGCAGATGGCTAGCAGTTGAGTGACCACACTTCCAACTTCACGTCAATAATAACAATAAACTATTCTTATAAGATGCATAATGTAAACATGCTCATTTAATGGTTGAAGTTGGGCATTTTAACATGGGGGTCTGTGGGGATTGGCTCCGTTTTGGAGCTAGCCTGAAGAGGTCAGTCAGTGTAAGTGGCTAAACATACAATGAAAACATTTCATTAGGCTCAGTGCACATTGATATCAGCCTGGAAACAGATCTAAGCATCAACAGCTGTGTGCGTTCTCCATTATGACTAAATAGAACCAGTGTTTGGCTTTAGAAGACGATGATGACATGTTCTTCTTGATTATCTTCCATCTCTGTTTCACGGCTGCTTTCATTGGATAAAATATCATCATGAGAGAATTTCTGTTTGCTCTCATGTGTTGTTTATTTGCAATATTGAATACAATTTATTGCTTTTTCTTCCAGAGTGGTTTTGTGACCTGATCGTTCTAAACCTATAGATTCTGGCTTGAGGCGCTGTACTGGCACTTGGAAATGCTGGGCATGGAAAGTTGAAAGATTTTCATTGCCACTTTTCTGCTCACAAAGTTTCCTCGAGAATGAATTTCCACCAACTACCCGACTCACATAAATGTAAAAACTTTCACTTTTTAATGTGTCCTCTGGCTTTTTTTTTTGTCTGAGGGCCATTTGGTTATGTGGAGATAGTACTGTGTGGATTTATCAAAGCTTTTACATTGAAAACAGCTGCCTCCTGGTGCTGGAAATAAAGCTGACAATAGCAGAGAGACTCAACCATATGGTTAATTTGAGGGTCCCAAAGCGGCGAGCTGAAAATGGAGTTAAGCAGAGCCGACGGGGCTGGGATCATTATTCATAATCAGCAATAACAACGCACGAGCTATTCACACACTGATGATGTAAAAGTTCGTTTTGTTTGTCAGCGTTTGTGTCGTTGCTAAAGCTTTTTGTGCAGCCTTTATAAAGCTTGGATGGATCTTAGACTGTAACTCTAAAATATCAGTAACTATACCCTAAATTGTATTTAGAGTATAGTTGGAGTTTACAGTAATTTGCTGCCATTTTTATTTATAATAAGCTTTCCGTAAGTTAAATTTGCAGCATTTCTGTGATTCAGCTTCAGCAGGGCCGTTAAAATTTCCTCTGCCGTTGGTCAGTTATTCTCTGGTTTCAGTTTACAGCCCATATTTTGCCACAATCATTCTGCCAATTACAGCCATCTGCTGTATAAATGTACTGCAGTATCTTACAAAATATTACTGTTGAAATATGTGTTAGTTGAATTGTAGGGGCCCTTCTTTTTCTCCGTAGAGGACGTGATATTAAGTGTGCAGCTACTGCAGTGTGTGCTGTGCATTCGATGGAGGAGGTGCACAGAGATATCCACAGGCAGGAATGATTTCCTGTGTCATTCAGTGGTGCATTATGGGTAATCTCTCACTGAGTGAGCTCCTGTGACTGGCCAGCACGTCATGGAGTAGGTGGGAGGTGTTGTCCAGCATCGTCCTCATCTTGGACAACATCCGCCTCTGCGACACCACCTTAAGGGAGTCCAGCTCCGTCCCCGTAGCGTTACTGGCCGTGCAGATCAGTTTATTGAGTCTGTTGAGATCAGCAACAAGTCAGTGGTGTAGTGGGTGAACAGGAAGGGGAGAGGACGGGCCCTTGTGGTGTCCTGGTGTTGCTGACCACCTTAATAGAGACACAGCGACCACAAATATTGTGATCTTCCTGTCAGGTAATCGAGAATCCAGGACACGAGAGAAGCATCCACCTGCATCGCTGTCGGCTTATCACCCAGGAGGGTCAGCCCGATGGCGCTGAATCCACTGGAAAAGTCAAAAACGTGACCCTCACAGTGCTGCCCGGCTGGTTCAGATGGGCGTAGATACGATGATGGCGTCCTCCGCTCTGAGGCGGGGTTGCTAAGTGAACTGAGCGGCGTCCAGATCTGGTTGTTTGTTCTTTATGTGTAAAATTATTGTTCCTCTGCTGTGAACATTAGTGTGACTCCTTAAAGCTGCTGTGAAAACTGCCCTCTGTAAAGTAGCTGAACTGCTACGTGATTTGTGAATCAGACACATCAGCCAATCATTGATTGTCTTTCAGTGTCTGACGTTCACACACTTGTGTTGCTGCTTGATCCTTAGTTCACTTCCAACATCTGTAGAAAGGACTCGTCTCCTTGGCAGGTGCTGACAGGAAGTGTCAGACAGACTTAGAAAAGTGTTGAATATAATTCTCAATTAGGCAGCTTTTCCTTCCACAGATGTCAGTGTGCAGCCAGCCTCCATGTGTTTGAGTCAGGCAGTGCTCGGACTGCTGCTCCCCGTCACTCGTGTCAGCGCTGCAGCCTGTGAACTCGTGCTAGCACCGTTAGCACCCCGGTCCTCCTCAGCAGGCAGCACTGCTGAAAGCACATCAAACCTGCTTCATTGTTATATGTAATTTAATGAGTTAATTTACAAATTATTCAATCAGTTTTACAATCGTCACTTTAAAAAGAAAATACAAATGTGCACACATAAAAAAAATGTCTCTCGTGTGGAAATCTGTGTGCACGACGTCCTAATAATCAGCGGGATGTTGTGATGCTATCGTGATGTGAACTCTGTATTACCTTAAGGTGTTTACAGATAACACCCAGATTATCTATATGCATGTTAATATAACCGAGAGCAAACAAAACAGGTGCTGATAAGATAAGATGGAAAATTGGATGAGCGGCTGATACAAAGGAGAGAAAGGAAAAGTCAAAGAAGGCAGAAGACATGAGACGAAAGTTTGACCTGATCCAAGTTTGGAAGAAGTGGGTTATTAAAAGTGTTCCTTCGTATGAATGATGGAACTAATAAAAGTCTTTGACACTGAGGTTCGAAAAGAGTCGAAAAAAGTGAATGAGCGGGAAAAGCAGGCCGGCTCTCCGAGCTATCGATCTGAGCAAAGTCAATCTGCCGCTTTCGTTTGACCTTGAAACAATGTCATTAACTCTGATGAGGAACAAGCTGGAAACAAACAGATAAGGAAGAAAACAATGATCGGTTATTAGCCACTTAGAGGTGGAGTGGGTAATTACGGAGATTACGTCGCAGTAGCAGGTGAGACGCTGCCGCCGGTGCGTCACATTATTAGACGGGAAAGCACAGACTCATCTTTAGCTGCAACAGCAGGGTGGCGACTTTATTACTCCTAAAATTTAGATTCAAGGACTCTGCGGTGAGAGTCGCTGCGCTCCAGCGCCACGACTGAGGGCGTAATTCCCCTCTAATTAAATGGAATTTCAGTGTGTTTCATTTGAAATGATAACAGAATTATTTTATCTACAAACACTTAAAGGTAAGTGCAGCAGAACGTGGGCGTAATGAGGCGTTTGTAGGAACAAAGGCATGAAATTTGAAGCAGTGCAGGAAAGGAAACATTCTGATAAAACGTTCGGCATAATTTGTTGGTAATTTTGCAGAAAAGCAAACAATCTTGTGGCACAAATATTATATACATGGTAATATACATATTATATCATAGGTATATGTTTCGCCTAACTACTAGATTTTTGTTTTTTAAGGGTAGTCGAGCAATAAAACATCCATAATAGACACAAACATCATGAATATTAAGTACAAAGACTCACAGTGTGGTGCAGCATATTTCTAGTGTGCCTACCTTTACAAAGCTAAATATAATAAAACTGTAAAAGGGATGAAACAGATGATTTAGTGACAAAATGGATGAAACAAAAACAACTGGTAGCTGAATAAAACGATGCTGTTGTAATTATTGATCTGTTCAATACTGACGACACATTTTAAAGAGACAAACCAACAATTTAAACTTGTCCAGTAAGAAAGAAACATCTGTCGAAAGCCTTTAAATGTCTCGACTAACCTGCTCTGTCTTTGTGTGGAGCATCGGGCATGCAGACCGGTCTACAGAGTCGTTCTGTGACTCGTGTTTTTCATTTGTCCTATTAATTGTTAAATGTGCGACTCGGAGCGCAGGAAGCAGCGGCGGTTTAAACGGCGCCGCAGTCGGTGTCCTCTCTGAGGTGACGGCCGGCTGTCTGACGGATGAACGCTCTGCTGTTCCCTGTGGTGCCGAACCACCGCGTGTGACGGCTGCACGCCACACGGACTGGCTGTCCCGTTCGTGTCTGTGGGACTTTCACTGGAGCTGTGCGTTAGAGCCGAACTGTAACCTCAGCCTCTACCAAACAAACAGCAGCTGGGCCAAATTCAAAAATCTTAGACTCAACGCTGTTTGTTCATTCTGACTGTGTGTTTACTTATTATGTTTGATTATTAAAATCGTGGATTACGGCGTTTTTAACCCTGAAACATGGCTGACGCAGCTCTGTTCCCAGTTACAGTTGAGTCTTATTCTTACACAAATAAAGGGGAAAATCTGGAAACACCGCAGCGCTCCGTCTCCTACAGTTCACTGCAGCCTCTTTCATCATCAGTAAGCCGCAAATTCTGGGCTGTGCTTTTATCCTGTTTGGTTGATGCTGCGGTTTGACCACAGAGGAGCGTGTCTGTCTGATTTAGGTTCAGCTCAGAATTAGTCTCCATTTGTTGGTCTGATGAGCATTAGAGCAGTCTCCAAGCAAATGCTAGACTGGTGCCGTTGGCCTGCCTGTTCCTAAAACACATAACAGCTGGATATATCCACACTTTGTTTTTTTATCCTCCATATGTGTGCATGTTGTTAGCTCTGCAGACTGCCAGTGAAAGGTTTCAATCTACATGACCCACTTTTAAAAAGGATTAGGAGGAATTCACCACTATGTCACCTTTTAACACGGTGTTTCATAAAATGGTCACAAATATAATATATAATAAATACAAATGTATATAAACACAGAAAATGTCCACAGTGAGGAGGCAAAGCTACATCTGACAGAAACTCAAGCTGGTCCTCAAAGATGGAAGCAAAGCGTCGCACAGCCTCTCGCTCCGTCTTTGAAAGCTGCCCGAGGGAGGAGGGTCTACTTACCAGCGTGACTGCTGCTGGGCCTGTGCACACACACACACGCACACACACACACGCACACACTCACACACACACACACACACACACACACACACACACACGCACACACACGCACGCATGCACGCACACACACACACACACACACACACACGCACGCACGCACACACACACACACACACACACACACACGCACACACACACACACACGCACACACACGCACGCACACACACACACACACACTTTAGCAGACCTGCTGTCTCGGTCATGCAGACAACCCCATGCATATTCCCACCCGTTTCATCATTGGCCCTCTTAGGACTTATTGATTCTTATAGCGCTCCGTGTGTGTGTGTGTGTGTGTTTCATTTAAGTACCTTCTATTTAGAAATGCGTTTGTAATTTGTCGCATTCTCTCCGCTGTAACTGCTTCCTCGGTTCCTTCTTCGTTTCTCTCGTCGTCGATCGATATCCTCACTGAGCAGTTCAGGCTGCTTCGACCTGCGGCTTCACCGTGGTGACGTCTATTGATTGCATCGACTAATTGGAGTTTAAAGTCGACCTCGTTGTCGTCTTCCCAGTTTTCCCGGCCGTCTGTGAACCATGTTGGAGTATCTGTGCCGTGGAGCAGTGCAAGCGGAACCTGCTCAGTGATTTTTTGCTAGCAGAGCTTCAGTTGGAGTTTCATGTTGAGCTGAAGTTTGACAATCTGCAGAGAGAAACTACAGAAACCACAGCGATCCAGCAAACTTTTAACGGGATGGGGGGGCTAACAGCTGTGTCAGTCAGGACCAGACAAGTAGGCATGGGTAGGTTTTATCCGAAAATGGGTCCAAAAACCTCTCATGTTCAGCTGTTTTTTGTAAAAAGATAACAATGTTAGCCTTTTCTGCAGCTATGGGGCATATATGGTATCACTCTTGGCTGGAAGCAGTGCTTAAACAATGGAAAAAACACAAACTTTGTCCAAAAACCTCTCTTGTTTAGCTGTTTTCCACTTTTTCTTTGGTCATTTTAGCCTTTTTGTCCAGGGTGAAGGGAGTATCTGCCATCAAACAAGAAGACAGCCACATGTAGCTATGATGATGTTTGCTAGTTCACCTTACATGCATTAATGTAATAACGTGGTTAGCCTACTCAACGTAAATTACACACGAACAACATTAAGCTACTCACGCAGAGAAGAACGGCTGCTGCTGCATCATCATCCTCATCATTTCTGCTACACTGGCAGGGCTAGGGGCCAGGACTCTATTCTTCGGGTTGTTGGGGGATGTTGCTCTGGGTCCAATAACAGGCACCACACCCACAGTAGATGTGCCCGGTGTGAGGTCTCGCAGCAAGCTATCAAATACGGCGCATTTCTCGGCTTTTAAAAAAAAACGCTATGCGTCGCCAGGTGTTTCATCAGATTCGAGGTGTTACCTCCTTTGACAGTATCACAGTATCAGCTTAAAGCACTTGTTGCTGCTGAGTTTGCATCTTTTGCTGTGAAGTACAGCCAGACTTTGACCGCTTCGCCTTGGACATTTTTAATCTGTAGCTCTGCTCTAAAAGAACGCACGTACCAGGACCCGCCTACTATCCTCGGAAAGGTAAAATGATTGGCTAGAATCTAAAGTGTATCACAGCTCAGGAAAAAAAAGCACCGAAATAAAGCACCGAAATGTGCGCTGCTTTTCGGTCTGGTTACTACCGTTTATGACAGAACCGGATACCGGTACCCATCCCTACAGACAAGTCATATCACACCTGCCAGGTATCGCCGTCATCACCATGTGAGCTGGTCCCTGTACTCAGTCGATGAAATCAAGGAGGGATTTCCTGCTTCAAACGTGAAGCCACATGTCGGGCCACAGATGTCTCGCTTTAACACACAAGTGTAGCAGCGTGTTAGCATGTTAGCGCAACATGCTAAGCACTGCCACCTGCACTTCAGCTGATGAAAGCATGAGATGAGATGTGGAGAAATAAGAAGTCGAATTACAAAGAAACAAACACAAATTTTCATGTTGTTTCCACCTGATTCTCCAGCTTTGAAGTCGGGAGAACGACCTCCACCAGCTGCTCCACGTCACACCAGAGGATGGCTACATGCATGAATTACTCCTGCAGCACAAAAAATATTTGTGACAGAAGAAGGTTTTAAGGAGGTACTTGGTTGTTGGCTTTAACTTTGACTTGAAGGAATGTTTTTGCCTTCAAAGCGTTTCGGCGTCCGCTGTCATGAACACCTGATGAGGTCATCTGTGACATCGGTCTGCAGCTCTCCACCTCCTCCTCTCTGCCTGCTCTCTTTTTTCCCAGCACAGTTTGATCCACCTTTAGGGAGCTGTTGAGAAGTGAACTCCTCCACCCTCCAGTAATTATACAGTCCTGTGCAAAGCTTTGAGTAATGAGGCTCTTTAAATTTATAGATTCTTTTTACATACAACACTATCAAGGAGGTGTCTGATTGTTCCAGATTTATCCTGCGGCATGTCGGCCGGTCGTAAAGAACTATTTCTAGCAAGTCCTGAAATAGACGATATGATCCCCACAGAGTCCTGATCAGAGTCCAGATCCCGGCATTCCGGAGCCAGTCTGGGATCACGAGAGGTTCTGTCTGTCTCTGCTGTAATATTCATAGATGAATGTTCTTGAACTTCAATGACGCACCTTTTATAACCTAAACCCTGCTTAGTCGCATCGTCACGTCACAGAGGAGTCATTACTCATGTTTCAGTCTCATGTCACTTGTGATTGGTTCACACGATCATGATTGTTGAGTCATGAGTGATGATTATAAAACAGACGCGTCCTAGGTGCTGGGAACCTCCTCAGAGATTTTGGTCCATGTTGGGATGATAGCATTGCACAGCTGCTGCATGACGAGAATCTCTCCATCCACCACAGCTCAAAGGTGACACTGTGGTCCTGGAGGGATGGACGTGGTCAGCATCAGTACTAGACTGAGTAGGCTGTGTAGGGTAGGTAGGACGCTCAGCTGGTACCACGGGGCCTCCTCTGACCCTCCTGAAACACTCAGACCAACAGCCAGGCCACATTCAGCCACTTAAATCATCTTCCTTCCTTATTCTGAATCCCAATCTGAACTTTAGCAGGTTTTCTTGACCAAGTCTGGTTACAAATTTGTGTTAACGAGCAGACGACCAGCTGATGGATGTAGGTGATGCTTTTTTCTGTGACGCTGCTTTATACTTGGTAAACTTTGTTCACCCTCGTTTCTTATTAGTTTCTGGATGTTTGCTGGAATTAAACCGTCTACGTTTGTGAAAGTCTTCATAAAAGAGAAACCTGCATGGCTCGGTGTGCGTGCACTGTGGCTCGGAGGGAAACGGCAGGTCTGTGTCGTGCAGATAAAGCAGACATCTATAGAAATGCTGCTTGAGTGCAGGACTCGTGCTGTGACTGCGTGTCCTTTTTTGGGTGGGTAGAAGCAGCTCCACTTGTTACTAAGTGCCCTTAAACAATATGCTTCATTATTTCTGGGCTCCGGCTGTGATGAGTGTTTTAATAGCAGTAGAATTAAAAAGGTAGATTTTTATTACCAGCCGGCCCTTGTTAGTGATCAGAAAGCTTTCTGTGGATTAATATCTTATCAGACGCAGCCGAACACTCATTTAATGTGGGCACGTATTTAGCTGACACCCTAATACTTGTCTCATTATGCAGGCGAAGCATCGTTCATTTGTTTTTCTGGAAGCCTCCACGTGTTTTCTCTGTCGGCAGCTTCTTTTTACATCCGATTACAAAGATGCTCCTTTTTTCTGCTTCGTTAACCTTGAAAGTGTTGAGTAAATATTTACCGTTAGTTAATATTTTTATTTCCTGAGAAAGACAAACAGGGAGATGAAGGGAGCTGGATTTGGGAGCTTTGCTGTTGTTTGGTTTGGTGTTTAAAACGTGCCGATGACGACCGATCTTCGCGCTCTGATTGACACTCGGTCCACTTCTGTGACCCTGAAACTGCATTTGTGTTTATTCCTCCTGCTTTGGGGACGTTTTCAGGGGTAAACAGGTTTCATGGCACCGCTAGGACTGTGGTGTTATTAAAAGAAGGAATCTGCAACAAGTTTGTACAAAACCAGCTGCAAAACAAGCTCCCAGAGTAAGCTTTCAGATTGAGGTGTCATTAGGACACCTGTGTGCAGACACTCAATCTGCCTGTTTGTTTCTGGGTCTGTGAAATGAGCCACAAACAAACTGGACGGAGAAAATGTGATCACACATTAGCTGTGGGTAATTGGCCAGTTTAATGGCAGTTTTCACCTCCCCACGTGCTATTTTCCTTTCTCTTCTTTTTGTTGTTACCTCCTACCAGCAGGGCTTTATAGGAGCAGGGATACATATCTGCTTTGAATTGGTTTAATGCAGAGATGTCAGGCATGTGGCAAAGTTAATAAAGCAAATATTTTAATAAAATGTTCAACTCCAGGAGTGGAAGTGTCAATCTCCAAAAGTTGTTTGAGTCGTGAGGAAATAAAATAATTCACTCTGACGAGTAAAGCGCTTTACACACACACACTGGTGATGGCAGCTACATCGTAGCCACAGCCACCCTGGGGCGCACTGACAGAGGCGAGGCTGCCGGACACTGGCGCCACCGGGCCCTCTGACCACCACCAGTAGGCAACGGGTGAAGTGTCTTGCCCAAGGACACAACGACCGAGACTGTCCAAGCCGGGGCTCGAACCGGCAACCTTCCGATTACAAGGCGACCTCCCAACTCTTGAGCCACGATCGTCTGTTGGAAGGATTCTCCATCAGATGACAAGCTTCTCCTTAAAAGACATGTTTCTCGTAACAGTGCAAACTGCGTGGACTCCGCCTTCTTTCTGAGCTGATGTTGTTCTCTTTTCAAATTACAACAAAACATTCGTTCACAAGGAAAAACTTCCTTTTAACAGGAAGAAACCTCCAGTAGAACCAGGCTCGGGGGGGGTTGATTGTGTTTTCAGTTTATAAACACAATCAGTCTTTATTGTAGATCAGTGCATGAAATATGAATGTTTTTATTGAGTCACGCTGTGCAAATATGACCAGTGTTAAACTACAGTATCTTTACCTGGTGTAGGTAGAATTTATGAGCTTCATATTTGGTCTGTGAAGCTGTAAAATTGGTAAATGTGACTTAAGAAGTCACTGATGAGCTCTTAGCTCTTAAACAACAGTTTTTAATAAACCTTTTAGAAAAAAAAAACGTCTCCCCGTCGCCGCCGCATTCACCGCCTCGATTGGCGGTCGAGAGCTCTGAGCAGGTTCATGTTAAAGCTCAGTTTCAGTGTTGGTGTGAGCTCCTGATAGGGACCAGGGCCGGGTTTTAGTGCCTCCATGTCTCAGATTAAACTGACAAAAATTGAAATAAACATGAGAAAATTTCATTTTATTGTTACTTTTTCCTCTAATATTTTTCAGTAAAGCGTTTTTTCACACTTGGTTTTAGCTTAATATAGCTGACTCTAATAACCTTTATTCATGAAAGGCCCTCCTGCTGGGTTCAGGATGAAGGGTGTGTGTTCTTTGACACAAGTGGGTGGTGGTGAGTTTGTTTCTGTGGTAAAAGGAAACAAAACGAGCAAATGTACAATTTGTGAAAGAAACTTGGAGGGTGGTGGTTTTTACCGGAGAACAGTCAGCGTGAAGTCGCCCAAAAACCCAGTGAGTGCCTCTCTCTGTCCAGTCTTTGCTTTCGTGTTACAGGAACGTGAACACCGAGCTTTTGAGAACTCGCTGCCTAATTAGACTCCCTCCATTCTCCTCTAATGGGGCCTGATTTTTGACACTGAAATATAGACGTGTAGAATCAGCGTGTGTGTGTGTGTGTGTGTGTGTGTGTGTGTGTGGTACGGGTCAGGATCCTCACAATGTGTGCGATGTTGGTCGGAGAGATGGACAGGAGGGCTGCCGTCCCCCTGGACCTCATTATAGCTCTGAAGGGAGACGCGCACACGTTTAACAGCCGACATCTGGAAAAGGGCAGAGGGCACACGTTGACGCGCTCACGCCGGCACGCGCGGCTACACCAGCACAAGTCTGAAAAAGGGCATAGAGGGCTTAAAAAGAACGAACACACACACAGACACACACACAATGAGCGGTGGATCATGCCCATAGCAGCCATACAGCAGAGTCCTGGGATTCCAGGATACTTTGTTCCTTCAGCCTCTGTCGTCTTTTAGTCTGGTCATCTCTCCCCCTGCAGTTGTCACAGTGTTAAACAGCTGAGTGTCCTCTCTGACATCAGACACGCGCCCCGCCTTAGACCGCCTTTACAGCTCACTCACTCACACACACACACACACACACACACACACTCTCACACACACACACACACACACACACACACACACACACAAACATAAATTCCGTTCGAGTTGTTCCTCCCTGGAGTTTGTGTGAATGTCACGGCATGAAAAGCTCTTTGCTTTGGGCTCAGAAGCAATCTGTCTGCATTCGTTAGCAGCTGTTGCTTTGTGGAGGAGAACCTCGAGTTGATAATGGCTAAAAGTTGTGATTGACTTTATTCTGAGTGCACGAGGTTTGACCAGAGGTTTGGAATTTGCAGGTTTTGATTTGTTCTTTCACTGGATAAAATAAGAGCACTGGAAGCATTTGTGCTTTAAAATCATCTCTCCGGTCTATAAGGACTGAGTGTGAACACGGTCTGTGTGACAGTAAAATGGTAGCTGGTAGCTGGAACAAAGTTTAGAAATCCAAATCTACTCTAGTTTTTACATTTGTGTGACTGCAGGCTTCAGAGTGACGGTAGCTGTGCATGCAAAACATTAGTGAGACTGCCTCACGTCTCAGATACACTCAGCTGCCTGGAGTTCAGCTTTTCAGGGTTTTTGGTTTCTTATAAGTAACAAAGTAAAAAAAATTGTCAAAACAGTTTGATTTGTTCTGGTCTAAAGGAGTGCGTCTAGCACTATGACTGTACAAGCGATTAATGAAATAGAATATCTGTGCCCATGGTACTCCAGAGGTGACATTCCTCCTTATTAACAGTGCACGCTTTGAGTTTGCTGCATGGGACGATGTCGGTGTGTGTGTGTTCATGTTTGTAGCAGAGTGACCGGTGGGTGGAACGATTCTTCCACTCATGAATCGTCCCTTTGACATTTCCTCAGGGATTTTGTTCCTCCTGATCTTTGTACCTTTTTCTTCCGACCCTCTGAGGACTGGATGTCCGTATATAGGACTCAGTCTGTCTGTCACAAGGACTCAGCCCTGTTAGGACCTGTTCAGACGTTCTTAATGAATTTAACTTTGCATAAAGGTCTCGACTCGCATGTGGTTTGACACAGTTTCCAATATCCTGCCCTTTAGAACTCAGCTAAAGACCTGCAGCGAGTCTGCCATGATGCTGCCTGGTAATGATGTATTCAAGCCTCTCACTCGGTTTCTCGGTCATAGATTCAAAGACACGAGGTGCAGAATATTTCACCAAAACAGAACACCGGCAGTTTTGACAGAAATAGATGCTGGTGCATCGTTACTGTCTCAAAAGTAACCGAACCAAGTGTAAGCCGTGGTACGCTGAACACTGCTTTTGGAGCTGTCCGAGGGTCTCTGAGGTCGGGATGGGTACAACTAATGAGGTTAGCACAATAATAAAAAACAGCATGTATAAAGATCAGTTTGTGTTCAGGCCGGCACCCAAAACACAAATATGCAAAAAGCTTCCAACTGTAAACTGACTCAGGGACATGAAGGCGTTTTTAAGGTTCTGCTATCTCTGGGTGCTTATGGTAGTTTTTACTTTCACTAATTACTTTTATTGTTAATTTCTATAATGATATAATTATAATAAGTATTAATAATAATAAAATAAGTTTTTTTGCTTAGTTAGACCTTTCTTCTGTCTGTTCTTACCTTCAGTTAACAAACAGGCCGTTTGCTCCTAACTCGCATTTTACTTTGTTTACTTTGGTTCAAGGTAAATGATGTGATGTCAGTGGCTCAGTACATTTTTATTGAGTGAAAACACCTTTTAAGCTGGGTGGGCGGAGCTGTCTGAGCCCCGCCCACAGTAAACGTCCACCAGAAGTGATGCAAAATGAGCATTATAGACAAAAAAAAGCATTTCCTGGCATGCAATTCAGAGGTGCAGTTTTGTAACAGTGCAGTTTCACAAAGAGCTTTTCTTTCATTACTAATGAAGCAACAGTCAGAATAAATGGTTTTAGTGGTGAGAACTGTTAGTTCAAGTTTATTCTAATCTTTCATTTATTTATATTTTTCTCTTTCTCTCCAAACGTTTTTCCTTCAGGTCAAAAAATATGAAAAATATTTTATATTTACAGTACAAAAATATGTGTGTGTGTGTGTGTGTGTGCTTCCACAGCTGTGGCTCACTGGCTTCACAAACTAATTTGTTAATAAACTGCATAAATGAAGCTGGATGTGGACGTCTGTGGGCTCGGTGTCTGTTGTGTGGGTGTCTGTAGAAAAACAGCTCAGCAGGAAGAGTTTAACAATCTGAGACGTGCAGCAGCTGTTTTATGCCCTTTAAATAAGATGTAACATTTTCTTTATTCATTCTTTTTTTAACTTCATGCCAGAAACTTAAAAAAATGTAAAATGAGGTCAAACTGAAGTCTACGTCTCTCTTCATCATCTGTAAATTTCTCTCGTAGCACAAATGTTTTCCAACAAGCTTTAGTGGATTTTGAACATGGATGCAGCAAAGCAACGATTTTCTTAAAGAGAAAGTGGAAACGCATCAGAAATCCACTAAAATAAAAGCTGTCAGTGAGCTTCAGAGGCTAGCTGGCCTCCCTCGTTTCCTATGCTAGTGCTAAGCTAAGCTAACTAGCTGCTAGCTGGTCAGTGTGTTTGTACTGACTTTAAATCTGGTCTCGTTTGAGCAGATGGTAATCAGAGTATCTTTTTCTGTTCCCACAGGTCTTCCAGGAATGCCACGCCCACAGATCTGAGCAGCAGGTCAGTGAGTGAAATCTTTCTATGCTTCAGCTGTTGTGTTAAAATTTATCGGTTTTATTTTACTGTATAAAAAGAGATGAAGCATGTTTGAGGCTACGCAGAGCGAGGCAGTCTACATGAAGAATACCGAGGAAGAATCTAGAAACTCCTGTAAGTCTGAGGATGGCAGTTGGATCAGAAACATGGCAGCAGTTTTGCTGCTCAGATATTTGCAGATTAAATCCTGTTTCTTGACGATGTCAGTAAATTCGTTAGAGCAGTTGTTGTCTGCTTCTGGCTCTCTTGCACAGCGCGTCTTTTGTCCCGTCTCCCTCCCCTCAGCCTCAGCTGTTCATATCAGATCACCGTCCCTTACTGAGATAGTGCAGTAAGGTTTGCAGGAGGTTTCTTCCTGTTAAAAGGCAGTTTTTCCTTCCCACTGTCGCCAAGTGCTAGCTCATAGGGGGTCATGTGATTGTTGGTGTTTTCTCTGTATTATTGTAGAGTCGTTACCTGCTAATATAAAGCACCTTGGAGTGACTGTTGTTTTGATTTGTAAAAAGTAATGAAATCAAATTGAAACTGAATTAGTAATTAGTCTGTGGAGAGGCGAGACTCATGAGCATTATATTCACTTTGTATTTAATAAGTGAAGTCGGTGAATTTCAGCAGTGAAGCCATACCTGAGCTCATGAAGTCGTGCGCTTGTTGATGCTACGTGAACATGTTGACTCTCTAACAGGTATATGATGGTAAACTACAGACAATAATTGCGGATGCAGAAGCACCATATGATGCTGTGGCACATGTCAAATGCCCAGTTTTAAAAAAACAAAATCAATACAGAAATGTGTTGTTAGCTAGCTGCTGGTTAGCATTGATAGCGCCTTGAGGCGACTGTTGTTGTGATTTGGAGCTGTATAAATAAAGTTGAATTGAATCTCCTGGGCCCTATTTCAGGAAGCCGGTTTAGAAAACTCAGAGTGAAAAACGATACTCAGGGTTGAGTAACCCCGAACTGTCCAACTCAGAATATTCGGTTTCAGAAAGGCTGATAACAAGTAGTTCAGTCAACGCGGAGTTGCTTTAACCCCAAGTGAAGCGCGCGGACGAGGATACATAAAGCCCTGATAAGCGGAGCACAGATTAAGCGAGTCACCATGGAGACGGAGGGAAAGAAGGCGTGATCAATGTATTTTACAGTGCTTGAGGCCGAAATTCTGATGGCAGCATATGCCGATAACATGCAAATTCCGCGGAAAAAAGTAACACAGCCTCAGCTGCAAAAGAAAGAGAGCATGCATGGCAAAACATAGCCGACAGAGTCAATGCGTGAGTGTTAATTTAAACATTGATCGAGGGATTTCCACCCATTTAACACGTTATTTTATCATATGTTATTTTATTTGTTATTTCATACATTTTATTTTGTGACGTGATGTGAGCGCAGGTGCAACCCAACAGGCCCCAAACGTTCCTGGCAGCAAGTAAAAATGAAATATAAAAATATAGTCCAAACAGGTGAGGTGTAATTGTATTATGAGCCATAGTGCTTGGTCTGTTTGTCCCATGTAAATCAATTGCAGTTAGAGGCTACATTAATTTCCCCTCTGTAAGCACTTATTGAAATTATCTGAGCACATTACAAGTACATATTTGCTTACTCTGTATGCTCAAATGTGGCCCGTTATAGCCAACAGAAAAAAAGCGGAGGCCCGAAAAACAGGTGGGGGTCCTCCACCACCACCACTCACAGAGGCTGAGCAGTTGGCCCTCAGCCAAAACAGTGGGCGCCCTGTGGCCGAAGGCATCTCTGCGGGGACATCCTCTGAGTCAATAACCCCGCAAGACACAAGTGCCTACATAGGGGGTAAATTCAAAATAATACATGATGTGCATACATCCTTTCTTCACAGTCACCTTTGCAGTGCTGCTCATTCATTTGATAAACTCTTTACCATAATGAATTATTTTGTAGTGAAGTTATTTTCCTACTGATTTTGCCTTGCCTCAGTCTTGGTTGTCTTTGAGAGCATAATGACAATGAAGTGTAAGGTGATTGGTATGTTTGTTAATTGCCATTTGGTCCCTTGTAAGTTATAAGTGACCTGTATGAACCTCATATTCTATCAGTTGATGGTGGTGGTGTACTGCATCTGGTGCAGCCTCCTGTTGAGCCAGACCAACATGCAGTTGTGAGTAATACTCCACAGATTATATGAGTTTACAGTAGAACAGCAATGTTGTCTATTTCTTTACTACAGGAAAATAATGAAGAAACATTGACAGCTGTTACAGAGGAGGAAGCAACAGAGACACTTTATGAGGTTTACATCTTTTAATACTTTGTGTACAGGAAATACAGGCGACCAATAAAGCCAGTTGAACAAAAAATCTGTTTATTCTTCTTTCAACATGTTGAGGTGATGGGTCAAAAGAAATGATTGTGACATATGGTGTCTCTGACTGCTCTTCCATCTTGTATGTCCGTGGGAGGGTCAGGATGTTCATGGTTTGGATCACTGCTGATGTTTGGTTCAGAAGGACAGTGTTCTCCTCTAATTGTGGCAATGTTGTGAAGAATCACACATGCCACAATAATGTCACATGCCCTTTCTGGGGTGACCCTGAGTCTTTGCAGGCACTGGAACCGGGCCTTAAGCATTCCGATAGTCATTTCAATTCTGGCTCTTGTCCTGCAATTAGCCAGATTATATCGCTGCTGTGGGCCCGGTTCAGGGTCAGGGTAAGGGGTAAGCAAATAGGGTAAACATGGATACCCCCTATCACCAAGCAAGTAGCCAGTGAACTCTCCTAAGACAGAAGGATACACTTCAGTTCAAATGTCCCTGAAGCAATTGGTCTTTATATATTTTAAAGTATTCTCAACTCACCATGTCCAAATTTTGTGCTCAGTGTACATTCACGGAATATTTGTGAGTCATGGACAGAGCCTGGCCACTTGGCTTCCACATTTGTGATAATGTTGGCAGCATCACATATGATCTTCACAGTGCAGAGAACACAAATTAGCATCCATTACTATGATGAAATAATTTGTTAGTTTGAAATGCTACAGGGAACTATGTACCTGTACATTAATGCTGTGGAAAGACTTCCTGTTCACATAGTCTCCTTCATTTACTGAAGGAGCAATGATTGGAATGTGAGTGCCATCTATACAGCCAATCACGCCTGGGAACCCTGAAAATAAATGTAAAATTTAAGTAGTAGTCCAAGTATCACCACATCATGAATTAAGTTTTGGTCATCCTGATACCTGCAATTTTGTGGCATCCCTCTTTGATAAATCTTGTGGGTCTGTGACCGGGGAACACCACAGACGAGTACAGGAGACGTTTCAGTGCAACTGTAACATTCCTGACTGCCCGACAGACGGTAGCCTTGGAAACGTGCTCAGCGTCACCAATATTATACAGAAAGCTCCCGTTTGCAAGAAACCGAAGTGCAATACAAATAATATGTACAGAACTGAGAGAATGTCCGCGATGTGTCACATGAGCAATATTAGGCCTGAGGATGTTATTCAAATAAATTATAGATTGTGCTGAAAAACGGTAACGTTCGCACAGAAAATCATCAGGAAATGATAAAATGTCCAAACGCGCTCTGATCACTCTCTCCCGGCGGAGAGCTCTGCGGAGAATTTGGGCTTCACGATCTACTGGCTCTTCAAGGAAGGGACACGCCATGTCCGACACTTCCTACTGTCAGGTTTCCGACAAAGGGGCGGAGACAGTCAGGGTTAGTTGTAGTAAACCTGCTAGGGGGCAGGTTAGCTTCACGGAGTGTGTCGTCATAGTGACTCACTCAGGCTGCAGCTGAACTCGCTTTGTGAAACCGAAAACCCAGAGTTTTCGTTAACTCAGGGTATACTTACTCAGAGTTTGCACTAAACCGGCTTCCTGAAACAGGGCCCTGCTGTTAAAAATGGGTTGGTGGTCTCTTGCCTTCCATTACTGAACTAAGTACAGTATGGTGACATGTTTATATTCTACACTAGGCTCTAACATAGCAGCATTCATTCCCAGTAGTTTGTAGTGGAGCAGGTACGTCACATTAAAAACAGCTCTTTTTGTTTTGTGTGGTTTCCAACAGGAATCAATATTACGAGCTCCAAACAGAGTTTTGCTTCTTCTTCCAGCAGCCGAGTCAGCTAATAAATGCATGTTCACTGCTTGTGGTTCACATTATTTTCCCTGTTTTAGTGACTAAGATGATTAATCACAAGCATTACTCTGAATAATTCCTGTATTGAACTCTTTCATCATCTCTCATCTGTTTGTTTCTCGAGTCATCATAGTTTGTATTTTAAACGTACTCAGGCTGATTCCAATAAAGTAGTTCCGGTTGTTTCTTCTACATCTGAACTTCACGTCGAGCTGAATTATTGAACTTTTTGCTGCGCTATATTTTTCTGACAGCTTTATTAGTCACTCTGCAGAAGTGTACAGATAAACTGGAGTGTTTTACATACATGAGATAAATGTGAAGAGTGCGTTTAAATTCTGTTAGAACTGCAACATTAGACATTATGCATTCAGCCACTGAAGAAGCAGCATTTTTACTTTTGCTAGTTGAAGTATATTGTAGTATTATTTTTTTTACAATGTGGTAAATTTAACTTTTGCGTACACACATCAGATTTAATGCTCCTCCTGTTTTGCCTGCAGCAGACTTGGAGTAATGTGTGATTTGGTCATGTGAGCATATTTGATGACATCATTATTATTATATCCTCCAAACACGTCATCCATATCTGAACTTTTGCAGTTTTTCTGTCATCTGTAGTGAATTACACCTTCATAAACTTTATGCGCCGCTGTGATTGATTATCATTGCCTCCACAAATACAAATAATCCTTTAAAAGTTTCTCCGTGGACACATTTTTGCAGGAGATTCTTCAAACTGAGTGAATTGCGTGTCACTTCGGTTTTCAGCGCCTGCAGCAGCCATCCTGCTGAACATGAAGGAAACGCTGCGTGGAGCCAAATCTGTCTTCTGGTCTCACTGCCCTTTGGCCAGTCATGCAAATAACATCTGTCAGTTTACACACGGTGTAACGTGGCCGTTTGCACACCTGAACAGTTTAATGTAAAACACACTCTGATCATTTCACCGAGCTGCTCACAAATCTAACAGATGAACCTGGTGCTGATCGGAGAACTGGACCAAAGTGGTTCTGTGCAAGCAAGAGGAAAAATCTCAGCATTATGGATCAATTATCAGCAAAGCTGATACCCGTTTTCATTTGAGACTATCTGGAGACTGACTCAGGGCTGGAGCCTCGAGTGGACGTTAGAGGAACTGCAGTTTCTGGTTTCATCCTTCACTCCTGGAGGTTCATTTTGTAGCAGATAACCACGTAAAGAATGGAATATATCAACACTGGTCCTGGACTTCTGACGCTGATTATGTCACTAAAACCGTCCAATCGGTGAGCTTGTTTTACTTAAAATTGCTCCGATTCAGCATGTGTTTAACATGTCAGCCCCACATGGACTCGGTGGATGTGTGCTCCCACACACGGGTGGAGGTGATTTCTAACTGAGCTGTAACAACATCAGGAATCATCTGGGCCTCGTCTCCGTTTCCTTTTCTTTCCTGAGCAAAATTTTCTGGGTCTGTCTGACTCCTCCTCCTCGTCTATCTCCACCTTCTTTGTTCTTCTCTCCTCTTTGTGCCCCACCATCCATCCCTCTGCTTTTATCAGTGCCACTGCCGTTTTTGAGTTGACGGTCCTCGCTCTCTGTCCCTCTGCCACTTTTATCTCTCTTCATCTCTCTCTGCTCGTTGCCTCCCCGCCCCGCTCTCCATCTTTGGCTTAAATCAACGTGACTGCTTGTTTTCTCTCCTGCTCTCATTCGTCCTCTCTGCCAAGATGCCAATTAGTGTGTAAAATACAAACTCTTAAAAAGGCCTGTGTGTCTGCATATAAAGAAAACGTGGAAGCAGAAATCAGATGGATTTGGGTCATCGGTGCTTTCACAGCCTCAGAAATCCTTCAGATTTCCATCCTGATTTTATTTTTAATGCCAAAACGTTGCCAGATTTGACATTCACCACTGGTGATCTTTCACAGACGTACTTATTTATTATAAACTAATGTGAATGGATTGAATTAGACTTGGATTAAACACTTTTAGAAGTTGGACAGATTTCCAATTACCCCAAAAAGTCCAATAAATGAAATAATAAGTCTTTGCTCCACTTCTGTACACTTAAAGCTGGAGTTCGTACTGGGGACATGCGGGGTGGGATTAGCCTTTGAGAGGCCAGTGCAGCGTGTGACTTTGACTTCCAGCTTTGCATTTGATAACCCATGCATGGTAAATGAGACTCTCTTTTTCCCCGGCTGCTGTGTTAAACATATTCCTGACATTTTATTCGTCCGGTCCCTTCGCTTCATGGCTTTAATTTTCAGACATCACCTGGAGCGTCAGTGAGGAGGCGTGAGGTCGCTGGGTCAAGTGAAGGATCAGTTGTGCAATATGAGCTCGTTTCCTGCTGACTTTGCCACTGTGTGACCTGTGTGTGTGTGTGTGTGTGTGTGTTTGTTTCTCTCAGATCCTCCAGGTGAACTTCCATCCACTTGTTTTATGCATTTTTGATTTTGTGGCTAAAAAAGGAAAACGTACTGAGTGGAAACACCATCCATCCAGAAAAATCTGAAAATCCTGCAGATGCTTGAGGCTTGGCTAAACTGGAAAAGTTTAGTTACACAGTAGGAGCTCGATTCCTTCTGACGACACACACATCAGCTTTGGTGCTGCTGGAGCGATGTCGTCGTCATGAACAGTGACAGAGCTGCAGCATTAACACGTGAAATCAGTAGAAATATCACGCTTCCATTACATTTGAGCTTTTTTAACGGTTTGAGCTTCAAACTGAGTTATTTTTATATCCTCTGAGCAGTTTTGGAAAACCCAGGTTGGAATAGTTTCTTCAATGTTCCCTCCTCACATGAAACACAACAGGAAATGGTCCACTTCAGTCACATTCTCACTGCTGGAAATGCTCAGTGTGGTCGGGCGAGGCTGCTGCCTGGACAGAGCGTGAGGCAGCCTGGTGCGTAGCGAGTGGGCATTATCTGTGCTATTACCTGTTCTATTCTCACACTGGAGCAAATGAGTGCAGTCAGACTCGCTCTGTCGGGTAATTGTGTTCTTACTTAATTGTGATGTCCACAAGTTCAGCGCTGCAGTGGATGTGTGGCAAACGTGCTGTGTATAAAGGGCTATGTATGTAGCCACGAGAGCTGGCGGTTAGGCCTTTTTTGGTGCTTTGATGTTTGGTGTGACACTGAGGGACCAGTGACCACCTTGTTTTAGCCCCTTTTCTCTCCAGCAGGGGTCAAATTCACAAAATGAAAATGGTAAATGGTCTGTGTAGCGCTTTACTTGGTCCCTAAGGACCCCAAAGCGCTTTACATTCAGTCATCCACACATTCACACACTGGTGATGGCAGCTACATTGTAACCACAGCCACCCTGGGGCGCACTGACACTGGTGCCACCGGGCCCTCTGACCACCACCAGCAAACATGGGGTTAGTATCTTGCCCAAGGATATTTGGCACGCAGCCCGGAGGCAGCCTGGGATCGAACCACCGACCTTCTGATAAGTGGCTGACCTGCTCTGCCACCAAAAGGAACTTGATGTTGTGCTCAGTAAGACTTGAAATGAGCGATCAAGTCTCTGAGCTGATCAGGAAGGTGTCTAATGAGCGAGCGTGAAGCTCTTTTCTCAGACCAAACCAGAGGCCAGACAGTTGAGTCGCCTCCTGCTGGCCATTAGAAAGAATGCAGCTTTACGTTTTAGCGCTGGGAGCTACGTCCACGTTTTACTGCAGGGGTCTCCGGGGCCACCGCTGGTACTGTCCCCGGGCCACGAGTTTGGGACCCCAGCTTTAGAGACACTTTTCTTAGTTGACAGGCGGCACTCGTTGTTGCACCGATGGTTTAAATTTGTATTAGGGCTCGATTATGGCAAAAATGATAATCACGATTATTTTCACTGAAATTGAGATCTCGATTATTTGACGATATTTATTTAACAATAACAATGTGTTGAATAATGGCTTTAAAGATTGTAAAAAAATAATATAAAATAGTGTACAAATACTGATAACAGTGCAAATGTTTGCAATATAAAAAATAAATGAAAAATGTAAACATCTATGTTTAGTGAACTTCAAAATACTGCATAATATTTATGCATACAAATAACCAAACATCAAGGCGAGCTGTGTAGCCACACAATGCACAATTGCATCAAAAAGTTGCTGCCTGAACAAAAATAAAATGAAACACTGAAAGTAGTAACTTTTGATTGAAATAAATGATTGAATAAATTTGCAGCTACGACACCGCAGCAAAGTTTACACACTATGTCTACTTGATCCACGTCTGACTCCACAAACCCATAATGTTTCCACACCACTGAAGTCGTTTTACCTCTTTTCAACCAACGGCAGTCACTCTCCTCTCCAAATAACTTCTGCTTAGCTTTCCGAGCTTCCCTCGGGTCCTCTTAATTGTTGTGACACGTATTCGAAATGCAGAGAGGTGCGCTTGATTTGCCACACGGAGCAGCGCGAGAGTAAATAATAATAATAATAATGGATTGGATTTATATAGCGCTTTTCAAGGCACCCAAAGCGCTTTACAATGCCACTATTCATTCACTCTCACATTCACACACTGGTGGAGGCAGCTACAGTTGTAGCCACAGCTGCCCTGCCGCAGACTGACAGAAGCGAGGCTGCCATATCGCGCCATCGGCCCCTCTGGCCAACACCAGAGGGCGGTAGGTGTCTTGCCCAAGGACACAACGACCAGGACAGAGAGCCCGGGGATCGAATCAGCGACCTTCCGGTTACAGATACGCTTCCCAACCCCCTGAGCCACGGTCGCCCTGAAAGCACGGGGCGAGGGGCTAATAATCGGCTCAGTCATTTTTAATGATTGTTGAAAGCCCAGATCGTAATCGTGATTAAAATTCGATTCATTGAGCAGCCCTAATTTGTATGGAAACATTTTCTTTTCTTCAGCTTTTATAAACGTGTAAATGTAGCCATTCTTCAGCATGGAGACACATTTTAACCTGTTCTCTAGGAAACTTTATTCTAACTTTATTCTCTCTCCTGAGTAAGCGCTGCTGGTGTCCCAGTCTTTACCTTTCTGTATAAAACACCTTGTGGTGACTGTTGTTGTGAATTGAGGTTATATTAATAAACCTGAACTGGATGTTTCCCGTAGTTGTAGGTGTGGCAGTGCAGCTGGAGTCTGTCTTTGTGGAGGTTGAATGTCTCATTCAGTGTAACTACTGGATGAATTTTTATGGGATTTTAAATGCACAGTCTCCAGAGGCTGAATCGTACTGGTTCTACTGGCACGAGACGGCTGCTGGTTGGCTCACACAGATATTCACGGCTCCCAGATGAATGCTCGGTGTGACATTGCCGTCATTCTTCCACTCGTACTGAGCGGCTGACAGTTTGTTATTCAAATGCCTCAAAATGTTGGATGGATTTTTCTTCCAGACATTTTGGCTCCCAGAGGTTTACTGACAGATATTGGTTTTAAAAGACGGGATTTGTACGGTAATGTGCTTCTTCTTTGTTTGTGCGAATACACTGGAGACTTTGAGGAGTAAAAATATTACCCACAGCCTACTGTACAATCTCTCAGGTTAATACAATATTATTTTATTTTCGTTTAAGGCACAACTGAGTCTCGCTCTGTTGCTTGAATTGGCGTAACTTACCTGTGCACAACCGTCTACATCAAGTGTCGCTCGCTGGTAACCCGAGGAGGCAGCTCGTACGCTGAGCTTCTGAAGGTTTAAGGTTAAATGATTAATGTGGCCATGTTGGTTCTTTCAGCTGTGTTACGCAAAGACTTGATTGCAGTGGATGTTTGATGTTTTCTAGAGACTCCTGTAATGTTTGCCCAGCATTCATCTTCAGGACGGCTCTTCAAATGTTGAATACAGCAGTAACGCTTTGGAACAAAGAGCACGAGAACGGCGGCAAAAGCTGAGATCTGGTCATAGTAAGAAAGGACTCGGAGCACAAACCTGCTAACACTACGTTTTCTTGGGTTTCTCCCATTTTGGTTTCTTGCAGGTAAAACATGTAATTTGCACGACTCTCAAATTGTACTAATAGTATCGTCTTGATGCATCCAGTCATCCAGGTAAGTACATCTCCAAAATCTGATTCTGTTCATCAGGATGGAAATTCTCATGACCATTGATCAACAACCACAACAACACAAAACACTACGTCCAGATGAACTGAATCAACTTTTGGAGATGTACTAATAGTAATAACTCATTAATAATTGTAACATGAAGGTTTGGTTTGGTTAATAATTGTACAGACATTTCCACATTGTTGCTTGAGGCTTGCGTGTCCATGTCATTGCATTGTTTTGGTGGAAATTAGAGTGGACGGCAGCACCTGGGTGAGGTGCTACTTGTGCCGTTCTTGCAGCAGCACGTCGCCCCGCGGCTGTTTCAGCAGAACAATGCCTGCCTCCACTCTGCCAGAGGAGAACAGGCTTTTCTCAATCAGGAGCATATCCACACAGCTCCTTGGCCAGCATTTAGTCCCAGTATGCCACTTATTGAATGGGATGTTCTGGGTTGACGTATTCATCAGAGGCGGCCACAACAGCCACTGCAGGCTGCACACGTCCAGGAGTGGAGCTCCTCAACAATAGATCTGGACATTTGTGCAGTCTATGGACACATCGATGATTGTTTCATCATCAGATGAGGCCTCATGTCAAATATCTTGTACAGTATGGATTAGGGCTGCCACGATTATTCGACTAGTCACGATTACGTAGACTATCAAAATCGTCGACGACTGATTTAATAGTCGACGCGTCGTTTGAAGCTTTGTAAGATCCCAAGAGACGCAGGAATAAGTAGCAGGATTTAAGAGTGTAATAACGGACTGAAACAGAAGATGGCAGCACTGCATGTACAAGGATGCCAGCTGCCGTTAAACCCCGAAGAAGAAGAAGAAGCTGTGTCCCAGAATTCATAGCGCGGCCCAGCTCAGTTTCCAACAATGGCGGCAGCTAGTTAGTTTTAATGTTACTCTTATTATTCTTTCTGGGTCACAAAATAAACGTTTAACATATTTTCAGGTGAGAATGTAGCTGTGTAAACCTCAAATATCTGCTCAGTTTATCAGGACACCGCATATTTTCAAAAGCGCGCCGACGTTTTCGGAGACGTCTGTTACCCACTAGCTCGATAGCTAGCCGGGGGCTAGGCTCACTAGAGCCGTGAGAACACCGGACTCCCGGCACATCGTTTTCAAACCCACCGCCGTCTTTCACTACTCAGGTTAAATATATATAAGTCACTTAGATAACTTTAAAATGTTATTGTTTGGCTTTTTTCAGTATTTTATTTGTTCCTGAGTAAATCGGTTTGGCTGAGATTAAAGTTATAGTTTTTACACAGCTGAATAAACGTCAAGCAGACAGCTGATTATCAGAAGTGTGAGATGCTCGAGAATTTACTCCGGTGTCCTGTAGAGCTGGGCGATATGAGATTTTTTCATATCACGATATGTTTTTTTCATTTCAGGCGATAACGATATCTATCACGATATCAGCCAAATAACTATATTTGTAAGATTTAAATGTGCCGTTGCTCACAAGTAAAATGTGAAATAATCAGCAGCTTGTTTTTATTTAAATATTTATTTCCCATAACAAGTTCAACAGGGTAGATGTAGTTAAGGAACATGAGACTTTTTCAGATAAACAAAGGCAAATATTACAAACTACACAAAAGGCAGCCGCTAAAGCGTTAAAGTTTCAAAATAGAACAAACGAAACAGACTAAATTGTCAATTCCACTTAGAAACAAAATATTAATTCTAAAAATAAATCTTAGTTTGTTTTACAGAAGAACAGACAAAACTGACTAACTTTTGTCAATATCAAATAAACTGAGAACTAAAAGGAAATTCTCAATCTCTCCTTGTTGTATAGCTGAGCTTTTCAAACAGTTTTAACAGTTACTTTAGTCTGACAAAAGCCGAATGACGAATTAGCGCTTCCAGTCAGAGACTGAGGCTACGTCCACACGTACACGGGTATTTTTGAAAACGGAGATTTTCCGTTTTCGTTTTAAAAAAATAATCCCGTCCACACATAAAGGCAGAAATGAAGGAAAACGCTGCTATGAACATGCCAAAGCAGCAGGTGGCGCTAGATTCCTAACCGTGCAGAAATGTTGGCCAATCAGAAGTCTAGAAGCCTCGGTGGGAAAAAGGAAACAAAGCTGCGGCATAGAAGCAGAACAGAGTCGTATGTGTGGAGGGACAGTAACTGTGTGTGTATGTAAGCATTTAAACACTGCAGAGAGTAGAATTAACAGTATTGTAGAAATTCATTTCACCGAAACAATAACGTGGCGCACAGTGTGACGTCAAAAAATGCGCGCACCTTTGACGCTGCGTTTTCTCCGTTTTTCTAGTCCGGTAAATGCAAAAATGGAGTTTTCAAAAATCTCCAGTGACCAAAAACGCCGTTTACGTGTGGACGAAAGGTGCAAATGCATAGAAAAATCTGCGTTTTCAAAAATACCCGGGTACGTGTGGACGTAGCCTGAGCATGAACCAGTTTATTGTATTTCCAGACTTGCTTTCGGCACATTTACAGTGCGCGCTACTCTGTTTTTTGTCAGACTTGAAATAGCAGAAATACCTTCACACTACGGAACTTCTGTGGCTCTTCCGTTCGACAATCTCTCCGGTATTGGAACCATCATCTGTTTTCTCTTCAGTCACGCTCGGTTGATTTTTCTAGCCGGCGCACTCATTTCCTCCATTACCCGGGCGGCACGGCAGCTGGCTGCTTCCCAAACAAATACACATGTGCGGCTTGGCACTTGTGCTGTACGTAACAAGTCACGCGACGTGACGCTGCGGCTGTGATTGGTTTGGCTCTGCGCTACGTAATTTGGATTGGCTGTTCTTTTTTTCTTTTTCTTTTTTTTTTTAAGAGGACAAGAGCGGCGAGGTCTATCGCGATAGCTTAATTTTTCTATCGAGTAAAAGTTATATCGCGATACATATCGTTATCGTTCTATCGCCCAGCTCTAGTGTCCTGTTATATTTTAGATAGCAAGGAGTTTATTAAACTTCACCGAAACAATCTGCAAATGTCATTAAAATGTAATAAACTATCATCTTGTCTTTATTTTTAGTTAGCACATACCTTACACACTTAAAGCTGTAAGCTAATGATAGTTATATAAAAGCAGATGCTGCCGGTGCAATAAGATGTACGTTTTATGTCCAATGGATGATGATCTGATTAGTCGACTAATCGCAAAAATAATCACTGACTAGTCGACTATCAAAATAATCGTTTGTGGCAGCCCTAGTATGGATACAAATCGTGTATCTTTGTGGTTTTACTGTCCTTCTGTGCACGTGTTATGCTTCTGGCGGGACTCTGACCAAACTGTGCGGTTGAAGGAAAGAAATGTCCCGGTCAGAAAGAGAGCAGGACGGTGATGTTGAGTCAAAGCGAGTGGACGGAGAGGAGCTGATGTGCAAGCAGTTTCCCCGACGAGTAGCCGCACACACGCCGCTCTCTCTCTGACAAGAAACAGAGCAGAGGTAGAGGAGAGAGAGCGGTTGGAGCACGACTCTGAGGGTGGCCAAATCCAAACACACAGAGATACAGCACGTATGCACTCACACACCCAGTGAGGTAATCGCAGTTTTAACAGACCGGCTCCGTGGCGGAGGGGCTATCGAGTGCGCTGCTACATTCCTACTACATCAAGTGGAACCGCTCAGTCGCCAGAGGAAGTCCCGCTGAGACAAATCAGTCCACATCTAATCTCCAGTCCTGCCAGCGGTTGTGTTGTTCCTCCAAATCTTCACCATGAGTCACGTCCTGAGTGTTCTCGGCCCGCTGTAAGGAATGTGCTGATGCCGTGGAGATATTTTTATTCGCTCCCCGTTGAGCTGCCATCTCTGCACTGCCTGTGGTTGTAACTTTTACTGGCTGTCAGTTGGCCTGTAAAGCTTCCCCTCCACGACGACCGATGACGGTTCAACAAATATGAGAAACGAGCGATGAGGCCGTGTGGAACAGCTGCTGGGACAATCAAGCACATGACACACAGACAGCATTAAGAACATGTTTATTCTGCTTTTTCATGTCGTGTTGTGTCTGTTCATCCATCCATTCATCTCTTAGAAGAAGGAAGTGCAGAATACTGTTGTCCTCACACCACAACACGGAAGTCAAGCCTTCATATTAAAGTGGTGCAAGAAGTCTCTGATTCTGATTAGGATGAAGGAGATCTTTCCAGCGCCTGTTTTCTTTCTTCACCTTGTATGTCTGAAACTCCAGGAGTCAGTGACACAAAGACTGCCCTGTGCTGCATAAATGGGATATGCTTTTTCAAAGAAATGATGATATATAATTCATTTAATTGGCCCTGTGATAGCTGGGATAGGTTCCAGCCCAACCAACGATCTGAACTAAGTGCAGATGGATGGAAGTTATCACTGCGCTGTTCTGTAGCTACCATCAGCAGTAACACTAACAGCAGTAATGTGTACGTGTACATATTTAGCATGTGCTAAACTGAAGAAAGAAGTTGAGTGAACCTCACATCTTTTTGTACAAGGTTGCTTCATATTATTCTATTTTCTCCTGCAACCTGCTGCACAAGCAACTGTGCCCTGGCTCATCTCTCTTGGTGTGCAGGAACATTTCTGAGTGCAGCCTCGTTTCATATCCTTATGTTTAATCTTGCGCTTCACTGGAGCAGCTTTGAGTGTTTAAATTCAACTAACTTGAATTTTATTTATACAGCGCCAAATCACAACAGGAGTCGCCTCAGGGCGCTTTATACTGTAAGGTAGACCCTACAATAATACATACAGAGAAAACCCAACAATCATATGACCCCCTATGTGCAAGCACTTTGGCAACAGTGGGAAGGAAAAACTCCCTTTTAACAAGAAGAAACCTCCAGCACAACCAGGCTCAGGGAGGGGCGGGGCCATCTGCTGTGATTGGTTGGGAGAGAGAAGGAAGACAGGATAAAGACATGCTGTGGAAGAGAGACAGAGATTAATAACAGATATGATTCAGTGCAGAGAGGTCTGTTAACACAGTGCGTGAAGAAGAAACACCCAGTGCATCATGGGAATCCCCCAGCAGCCTACACCTTTTGCAGTATAACTAAGGGAGGATTCAGGGTCACCTGGTCCAGCCCTAACTATATGCTTTAGCAAAAAGGAAAGTTTGAAGCCAGTGGATGTTGTTAAATTTTCTAAAGCTCAATGAAGATAAAACTGAAGTTGTCAGCACTCTGGGCCACTTTTCCTCCTACTGTAATGTTTTACAGTATGTGTCAAAAACCTTGATGGTTCTTTTAAATTGAATAAGCAGGTGAGTGCAGTAGTTCGGTCCTGCTTCGTTCAGTTAAGACAGCTGGCTAAGGTAAAGTCATACCTCCCGGAGAATGTATTTGAACGTGTTATTCACCTTTTCCTTACTTGCAGGTTGGACTACTGCAATTCATTGTATTTTGGTCTCGTCCAGGCCTCCATCCATCATCTTCAGATGGTCCAAAATGCAGCTGCTCGCCTGCTAACTGGTACCAAACGGAGAGAGCTTATAACCCCAGTTTTAGCTTCTTTACACTGGCTTCCTGTCTCCTACAGGATCCAATTTAAACGTTTACTTTTTGTTTTTAAGTCGCTTAATACCCGAGCTCTTCTTACCTGTCTGAGCTCCTTCCTGTTTATGCTCCAGGAAAAACCACGAGGTCTAGCTCAAAATTAATGCTGTCCATCCCACGGACTGATCTCACATCTCGTGGTGATAGATCCGTCTCTGTGGCAGGTCCCAGACTTTGGAATAGTCTCCCCCATAATATTAGATCTGCACAAACACTTGATCGATTTAAATCATTACTAAAGACACATTTTTATGCCCTGGCTTTTAACACACTATGACCCAAACATTTTAATAGTCTTAGTTATTGCTTTAATTCTTTTATTGTCCTATCATTGTTTTATATTGTTATTATTGCTTTACATTGTTTCTTTTTAGTGGCATTTTTATATTGTTAAGCACTATGTGCAGCATCGTCTGTGCTATATAAATAAATTCGACCTTGACCTAATCTTGAAAGTAGAGATAGTGTCTGTCTCCTGAATCCAAACTGGAAGCTGGTTCCACAGAAGAGGGGCCTGAAAACTGAAGGCTCTGCCTCCCATTCTACTTTTAAATACTCTAGGAACAGTTTGAAGCCTCACAGGGATTATTTGTACATGCAGTTTACATACCCGTATCAAATCAGTTTTCAATGTGCCTTTGCTGGGTTGGAGTGTTTGACGTCACTGAGCTCAAGTCATTTGTTCATTCAGAAACTCCTTTGTCCACCCCGCCTGGAGTCACTGTAATATTACCTCCTCGAGGCCTTTGGTGTCGGCTGCTCTTGAATGCATCTTTTTACTCAGTAAGTCATGAAAAATCATAAAAGTAGCTGCAATGAAGCAAATGCACGAACAGCCTTCAGAGCCAGCGCGACCCAAACTCTGGCTACAAACGACAAGTGAGCATAAAACTGCAAGATAAGATAAGATAAGATAAGATAAGATAAGATAGAACTTTATTAATCCCTCGGGTGGGTTCCTCTGGGAAATTCGACTTCCAAAAAGCACAGCAACGACCGAAGTTACAGTTACAGAACTGTTATATATATATATATATATATATATATACACACACACACACACACACATATATAAATACAGAGACGAATATAAATAAAATATACAAAGGGGATAAATAGAATAAATAGGAATAAAAAATAAAAATACAAGTGAATTGCACATTTCAAGTATTGAGTCTATTGCACTGTTGACTATTTACAAAAAGTATTGCACAAGGTATTGTACAGTGAGGTGCAGAGGCACTACAGCTTAGTTGTTCCCCCCTCCTTTGTCCTCCTGTTTCCCCTCCCTCTCCCCTCCAGGGAGGAGTTAAACAGTCTGATGGCGTGTGGGACAAAGGAGTTTTTAAGTCTGTTAGTTCTTGTCTTGGGGAGAAGCAACCTGTCACTGAACAGACTCTTCTGATTGTTTATGGCCGTGTGCAGAGGATGCCCAGCATTGTTCATAATGTCCATCAGTTTCTTTAATGTCCTTTTCTCTGCCACTGTCACCAGAGTGTCCAGCTTCATGCCGACCACAGAGCTAGCCCTCCTGATCAGTTTCTCCAGCCTGGATGAGTCCTTCTTTGCTGTGCTGCTCCCCCAGCACACCACAGCATAGAAAAGTACTCCAGCAACCACCGACTGGTAAAACATCCTGGTAAAACAAGAGAAATTACATAAAGATTTTAATTGTGATTAATGGGCGCGGAGCCAATGGGGTTAATGGATCCTGTTATTGGTGGTTGTGTCAGGATCTCAGCTGGATAATAATGACTGCTCTGGTTTTGCGGAGCATCTAATTCAATAAAGAGTCCATTACTTCCTGCCTGTTAGCCCCAGGGAGCCCGTGCTCCCTGCCTCCGCGGCTCTCCTCCTTCACGTCAGCGACTGTCTTTGGATGTTGGTCTGCCACTCATTTCTAAGGATTAAATTACTTTAACCCTTTAAGTCCTACCATAGAACCAAGGCCAGAGCTTACTTTATATTTTTACATGTTGTAGTGCCATTTTTGGGAGCATTTCAAGTTGCTATACAACTGTTATAGCCCATATTTTAATAATATGTATGCATTAAGTCCATAGTAGCTACATAAATTGCAAAAAAGTGCAATAAACTACAAAAAAATTGAAAATCGTTTTTGGGTTTTTTACATATATTTCTACTTGGAGAAATTTAAGAGGTTTATCCCTCAAAACTTTAAATACAAAAAATTTCCAAAAAATAATTTACAACAACAGGACATTTATTTTGAGTGTTATCATAGTTTTATTTTTGAGATACACCAATTTTTATATACTGCAGGAAAAACGAAAAACAATCCTATGATGCAAATTTGCAGAGAAAACAGCAGGTGCATCAAAATAAACTATTTCCAGCAGTGCAATTCGAGTCCTAAGCATCCCAGCAACTATTCAGAAAAGCATAAAGTCAAACATGACTTATAAAAACACCAGTATAGTACGGAGCCCCGCAGGGGACATGGGAGAAAAAAAATTAAGACAGACTTTTGTGAGATCTCGCAAAACTAACTCGGGATCTCGCAAAAGTTGAATTCCAACAATGGCGGCAGCTACTTAGTTGTAATATTACTCTTTCTGGGTCACAAAATACACTTTTAAGATATTTTGAGGCATGAATGTAGTTGTGTAAACGTCAGATACCTGCTCGGTTTACAAGACATCACATATTTGCAAAAGGGCAAAAGATCTGACACCCACCATCGCGAAGCTAACGGGAGGTCGAGACCTACTACAGCCGGGAGGAACACCGCTTTCCCAGCACATCGTGCCTCAACCTCCCGGTCGGCTTCGAGCTGGCGGCCTCCGAAGAATGCGGCTAAAACTTTTGCGAGATCCCGCAAAAGTCCGTCTTAATTTTTTTTTCTCCCATGTCTCCTGCGGGGCTCCGTAGTATAGGCTTTTAAGGCCTACAAGTAAAAAACTACATTTTCTGCGAAAATGACGTCACTTCCGGTTTCGAGCAGGTAATGGCGGACATGCGATAGTTCGCGCTGACGTCTTTTTCAATGTGGGAAGTGTTATGAACAGCTGATCGGATCGACAAAGCGTGTTTCTGGAATATTATGTTTTTGTTCCTGCAAGCACTTTTTATGCAATATTTGCAAAGCTTTATGTGGAAGGAAACCGTGACCGAGGACAAGCTGATGGCATAAGATGTAAGTACAACTCCTCCGGTTTCACAAAAAAGATTATTGCACTAACTTACGTGGTTCCGGTTCTACAGGGATTTAAAAATAGTTATGCAAAACGGAGCGTGCCCGCGCAGACCGGCTTTAAAGGAGTGTGAGTGTTAATTAAGAAACCATACTGCCTAAGCATAAACAGCTTGCTAAGATACAGCGTGAAAGAATTCGCTTTTTAAACTCAGTATAGCTTGAATACAGCATCCACTGGTCACCTCAAGACGTCCACTTACTAAAATGCTCATACTGCAGGTCTGTTCCTCTGCTGCTCCTACACACATTAATCAACCGGATAAAACTTCCTGTATAAACTGGGATAGCTTTTAGGAATAATTTGTTTTAAGATAAGATAAGATAAGATAAAACTTTATTACTTTTAGATCAATCAAATCCTCACAAAATCTTTAGTAGCTGATCTCAAGGCATCACTGCTGTGTATTATTATAAAATAAGTGTTCATCAAACAGTGACACAAATGGTAACTGATTACTTTCTCTTATAAGGTGCATATGTAGCTTTCAAAGAAGAAGAACAATCAAAAACGTTTTACCATCTTACTATATACACTGAGATAATGAAGATCAAAAGAATAAATAATCAGATCAATATACAAGTGTGCACATGTGATTTTTTTTTCATCTTTTTTAATCTGTGTGCTGTCAAGGAATGAGCATATCTTTATAACGTCATCTCAGTCTCACAAGCCCCACCCACCTGTAACATCGTGTTTACTGGGGCAGCCAATCAGGAGGTTCAGCTTGAAGGAGGAGGAGCAGGCGTGATTTGTTTCAGACAGATGATGATGTAGGACTCTCAATTATTCAAAGCTGCTCTCGTAAAATCCACAAACCAGAACCTGAAGCTGGAAACGAGCAGAATTCTTGTTTTTCTTGTTTGTTGGCCTGAAATGAACTAAAAGCTTTTAGGAAACTTTCCTGTTTCATGACTTGTGCACTGATTTCCTCGTTTTTACTGTCAAATGCTCTGTAGATGATCGTACAGCCGGGCTGTCCTGTAATAAATAGGACAGGGGGAATGAATGAGAGAGAGAGGGGGAGAGAAAGAAAGAAAACCAAAGGGGAGAAGAGACGGTGAGAAGGGGGGGGGAAGAGAGAGAGAAAAAAAAAAAAAAAAGAGCTCCTGGGTCACCTGTATGGAGAAAAAAAAAAAACAAACAAAAAAAACAAACAGAGGAGACAGCAAACAACAAAGAGCAACATAATAATAGAGAAAACAAAGCACCATCACAATAAACTAGCTAGTCATAGATATCAATATTTACTAAGTAATAAACGATATTGTGCAGCACGCAAGATAGACAGCGCACAGTGTGCTTTGAGGCAGCAGCCAAGAAAGCTTTAGTCCGCGTCTGTGAATATCCATGTGTGCATACCTGTGTGGATCAGCATGCTTGCATTCCAAAGGTTTCTCCATGTAATGATCTGCTAGGGAGTGTGGGGGGGCCACAGCCCCGTCCTCCAGGGTGTGAAGCAGGTATGGAGGAGATCAAAACTCCAGACATCCAGAGGCCCCCAGAACACAAGAGACCATGGAAGACCAACAGAGGGGCAGCCGCGCCACTGTTCCAGTAAGAGCTGAGGAGAGTCCCAGATGAGGGCTCGCCCAGCAGCCGCGGAGCAGAAGTCAGGGGGAGTTGCAGTGACGTGCCCGTGAGCTCCGCCGGCCCCCAGCTGCGCCTGAGTGACCGAGCCCCAGGCCGAGAGGCCGCGGGCACCCCACCTCCAAAGGGGCCCGAGCGAGCCCCAGGCCCCAGGCCCCGACAAGCGGCCGCCAAGGAGTGAGCCGGTGTGTACCCGGACGCCCACCCCCAGACACAAAGAACCACCAACACACCGACACCTGAGGGAGTCCGCCACCGGCAGGGGAAGTGGTGGTGGGTGGAGATAGGCCTCCAAACCTTGGAGGGCCTGAGGTGTCCCCAGAGAGGTGGCGTCTGATACCCAACCTGACATATAGACACAGACATACAGGCACACACAGACACAAACATCCATTCCCACCCTCATGCTCTCATATGCACTTACTCCACACTCAACCAACGTGGAGACAGACATAAAGAGACGCTGTACACACAATCACACTCCCCAAGCGTACTCTACAAACCGGGTCTAGGTACCCTTGCCCCTGGAGGGGGGAATTGCACCCAGACCCAGGTGGTGTTACCCTTTTCCCTGAGGTGGGGAGAGGCAGACCACCCCGACTCCGTAGCAGCAGGGAGGCCCCACACCCCAGACCGCAGTCGGACGGCCAACTCCTCCTACTAGCCCTCCCGCTCCAGCAGGCCGCAGAGAATGGGGGTGGGAGAAGACTCCAAACCTCCCTCCACCCGCTCATTGTAGTGTTGATGCATGTGTGTTCTAAGGTGCAATTAAAACCCAGGAGGGCATGGAGCTACCTGCCAAGGAGCAGCAGGTAAGCGCATAGTCCCTCCTGCTAGCCCTCAATGTCTACGTGTATTTAAAATTGAGAGGTGGGCAACGACGTCAGGGGTGAGGTGTACACCCTGATGGTGATTTGGACTCCGTGATTGTGCCCACCCCCAAGATCCTATATGTATGTGTAATGAGAGTGTGAATAATGTGAATGTCTAAGTTGTGGGATAAAATTGAGGCAGAGGCAGCCAGAAGGGGACAGGGGGGGTAGCCTCCTCTGCACCCTGGTGACATACCCCCACTCCAAGGCCCTGCATGTGTGGGTGGTTGTGGAGGAGCGGGAAGAGGGAGGCAGCTGGAGATGGGGAGGGAAGGAAGGGAGGGGCAGGTGTTATCACTTCCAACATAAATGAAGACAGAAAACTAAACAGCAGTGACGGTTGTAGGGTTACTGAAGTTGGGCTAGCTGGTATTAGGGTTGCCAACTCCCTGAAAAATAAATAAGGGACACCTCATGGCCAGGGCCGGGCGACCCAGTTGTCTTCACCCTTCCCAGTGTGGTGAATTTTCTAGCTCTTTTTTTGTGTGTGAAATTATTTTTTTAACCATTTGACTTGAAGTTGATTTAAGTAGATGCATATTCTATTCTTTGTGATATGAACACATGTGAAACAAATGATCATTTAGCCATTTATTTTTAGCTCAAAATGACAACATTAACACAGTAAAACAGGTCTCTTTCTTAAACAGAAGCCTGTCATGCTTAACTTTTGAGAATATAAGTAAATCTTTCTTTAAAAGAACTCTGTCCTGCTTAACTTAAAATAATAGAAAACAATAGAAAGAAAAATATTCTTGTAACAGTGCACATTTAGTGCATTTAGTACAATTGGCTTCAGTTGAAATATTATTTCAGCTTTTCTAATGCTAATCAGCTGCTCCTGTTTGTAAACCCGCTTGTTCCCATGATTACGCATCATAACTCATCATCATTATTCATCTATGTATTACTTTTATGTATTAGTCATCTATTTGTTGTAATCATCTATCCTTGCAGTCGTTTATTACACAAAATAAATTATATTATCACACTTCTGGCCACATAGCGCTGATATTCACTGCACATGCCCATATTAACGTTTTCCAGCCAGGTGTTTTCCTTTTCCCATTCTTCCCTTTCTCTGAGGGGAACAAACATTGCTGCTCTAATGCTGGACTTACACTGTGCGGTTTTTGGCCCATTTTGAGCCGATTTTTGAGTGATCGGACCGATTTTGGCCTTCATCGTGCGTCGTGTAGTATACGTGGGGTAACGAGAAGTGATTAACACCTCACGACCAGCTCCCGATCATCAATCGCTCGTGAGGGTGTCACCACAGGCGCTCACACTGCTCGCGCGCAAACACGTAAACGTCGGTGAAAAAGACGTTGCAGCACGGCTGTGCAGCGTGTGATCTGGACACAAGCGATGGAGGCACAACTTGTAGAACTTTGGAAAGCTCATCCGAGCCTTTTCGATGTGGCCTCACAAAATTATCACGACCACAACAACCGTGAAAATAGTTGGATTTACATGCTGCTCAATCACAGCTGCCTGATCATGTTTTTCATTAGCAATTTAGCAAAGTTGATGGTGGTGGTGTGTCTGTGTGAGTGAAAGACAGAGAGAGAGAGCGCGACAGATTTTCTGTTATAACCTTCATGTTATGGAGGCACAGTGTGAGCACTCAGGTCGCATCAGAGCATCGGGCCGTATAGTGTGAGAGTACATCGTGACCTACCAACTTCTAACCCCTGCGAGTCAATCGTGCAGTTTGAGCAGGAGCTGAATAACGCGACTGAAAAAAATCACACAGTGTCTGCCCAGCTTTAGGTGTACTGTCGTCCGAGACTTGCACCGCAGTGTCGGCGTTTGTTTCCCTGTTGGCCATGCTTCTTGTTGTGGTCATCTGTTGTCTTCCGGTATTTTCTCCGTAAGCGACCTTTCCTCGACCAATGAGATGAGCGGTAATCTGAATTGTCATACTCGAATTGTCATAAGTGTGCTGTCAGCTCATTGGTCACAAAGCAGGAGAGGGGCTGGGAATTATGCTTTCCAACAAAGCGTTAATTCCATAAACATTTATAGACTACTTTTGATTCTCACTGTATTACGGGACAAAGTGCGTCCCTTATACGGGACGTGTACTTTTGTTTCGAAATACGGGACGATTCCGTATTTTAAGGGACGGTTGGCAACCCTAAACGCAGACTACTTTAGGCCCGCAAGTAGGATTCGTCACGTCATCACTTAAAGACCGGATAAGGCCAAGTGGGGAGCTTCATGTTTGCCAGCCAACCTTTAACCCCTTAAAGCCTGAAATATGACATCATTGACAGAAACACGACAGTTCTATTGTACTTGCCATATTTATCTCTTTTTTTTTTTTAAATTGCTTCAAAATGTATTGTACGCTTTATTTAGGTTTTCATCAGACGGATGATCTACTAGTCTGAAAAGCTCAGTTTGTATTAAACATGTGACGCCAGGCGTTAGGTTTGGTCACGCCTCCTTCTCTGAGCCGTGTCAGTTCGCGCTCACACGCTGCTTCTTCTGCTCTGTTGTTGTTTGTTGTTTGCTTTCCATTCAAATCTGCCCCGCGCTCCTCTTCTCCTCTCTCTAATACGCTTTACATTTCCCAGCGGCCTCGTAAAAAAGAGGAAATTGAGAGATGATATCCACGCGCACTCAGACATGAGAGAAGTGGCTCTCGAGTTAAGGAGGCAGTTGAGAGCAACTCTCCAGCTGCAAACAGTGAAAAAAGTCTGGGCTTCATTTTCATATAAAGCAAACGAGGCAGAACCAGAGAGCACCGTCTGATGTGTGGGTGTGCTGACACCGTTTATGTAGCTGAATCTTTCTGTTATGAAGCTTCAACAGTGAATCATGGACCTCTGTGCTGTCAGCGTTTCAGTGTGAGGGTTAGTGATGGGTGGATTTTTTAACCCAACCAAAGAAACCAAAGTGAGCAGTTTTGTTACCTGAACTTAATCAAACTTTGAGACACAGCAAAGCAGCAGGACGCTTGTGTGAAGCTCATTTCAGCCACGTGCATCAGCTGCCTCGTACCCTGAGCTCCTGACCAGAGGAGACAGTTGGTGTCAAAGCCGACACATCTTTGCTGGGACCACCTTGTCCACTTGACCAGCATTTCTTACTTTTAGGTTGACATTTGATTGCTATTTTCACCGCTCGCGCAGGCCGCCACAGGGGGGTAGATGCTGTAGATGCTCCTCCTGACGAAAGCCCAACTGGACTTGTGTCTCCTCCCACAATCTTGTTAGCCCCTGACATCACTGGCATGTTTGTTATTTAGTGAAATAAATACCCAAATGATTTTTGGTCACAGAGGACTCATCAGCACGAGGGTGAGAGACCTATCGAGGGTTTGTCCGGTCCATAGTGGTGCTCAAGTCCACTGATTTCTGCAGCTGCCAAAACTAAAGCTCTCACTGTGGATACATGAGGAAAAGGATTATGATGACATGACTGTCCCTCAATATTTCTTCGAGCGTCTTCAAAGGGCTTAAAACCTTGAAGAGAATGGTTTCGGTGGATTTGGGAGAATGTCTCCCTTTAAAATGTCAAATAAACTTTGAATCTTCTGTAGAAATGAAAGTTTGTGTGATGAGGATCAACCTGCAGGCATTCAGCAAAAAGAGAAAATATTTATTAGACGATAATAGAATCGTGATATTTTGGTTCTGTGACCTTCAAGCAGGCTTCTAAGCAGAGGCTTCATGATTTATACATGTCAGCAGAATAAATATTTTTATGTCATAAAATGAGAGAACGCTGCAGCGTCTTCGGTTCGTTGAGCCAAGGTCGGAGACTCTTAGAGGGCGACCTGCCACGCAACCTCCAAAAAGTCGCCCCACGCATCGACACACTCAGATATCTGGATCTGCGTCATACGTGCCTCGCTCTCTGTCTGTGTGGTTCTGTGTCTGTGTGTGATATTGATGGCTGCTCGCTCTGAGGCTAATTTAAGCAGCGAGAAAGCCGATAAAAGGCAGGAGCTCGATTGGCTGCTGTGTTTATGTCTGCACGTGCGATTTGCTGGTTCGGTGATGTTTGAATTTCATTCACTGGAGGCAGATGTTCTTGGACTGTCTGTAGCTGTTATTTATCAAAGAACCAACACACAGTGGGGGGGCTGCAATTAGCTGACTGCTAACAGCCGCCCGTGTCAGTCAGAGCGTCACGATGCTAACTTGAAGTGTCATTACAGCTGAGGAAGGTGAGCTGTGACTAAATCCACCCTGCATAAGGTTTATTTCCTTATTAGGTTGATTTTATATAAGGTTGATGTTTATCAACGATTATCGTGTGCTGTAAAGCAGAGTTGCTCCTGACGCGTTCATCTGAGTTGTTAGGTGATTTCTTTCTAATATCTAAGGTAGAAAAGGTTACGAGACATGTTGTGTAACGTTGCACAGCTGCAGTCCATTTACCACGTACTCATCATGGCCACATTTCCTGACCTTAAACTGCAGAAATGATGTGAACTTTTAGCTGTGGCGTGAGAGGCGAGTGCTTCGTGCACCCTCCGTCCACCCCGACCTCCTCCTGCAGTTCATGTCGAGTTCAATAATTCAATAATCTTGTGCAATAATCAGCCAGTAATTCTGTTATATAAAGTGGGCGAACAAATCCGCTGAACAGAGCGGGTGGGTGGAGGATCAAAACGAGACATGGTGACTAAAACAAGCACGTTCCTGCTGCTGATAACTGCGACTGTACAAACTCGCCGTTTCAATCGACAGCGTTGGTTCACAGAGCCGCGCATGTTTCTTTGTATTTAAACAGACTCAACACAAAGAGCGCTCATCTGTGAGTGATTCTGCTTCCTTCATGCTTCGCCATCATCTCCTTAAAATAAATGAAGACGTGAGTGTGAGTTCCTAACTGAGACCCTGAAGATTCTCAAATGAAATCGTTGTGTCAGGAATGATTACTGTGTTTTTAAGTAGACAGTTTATCAATTATGAAATATGGGGCAAAATAAAAATGCCTTTAGTGCACATATACACAAAAAATCAACTTTCTCTCTTTTCGAAAGTTGTTCTTTCATTAAACAAAGGAGGAGACAACAGTGAAGAAACACCTGACACCTGTGTGCTGTTTACACAGCAGATGAAAATCCAGTCATTAAAGGCAGACTGCAGGTCGGGTCGTTACCGTATTAGAGTCAGAGGTCTGGTGCTTCTTTGTGCTTGCAGCAGGTGATCTGCATATCCTGTTATGGTATTCAAATCTCCTCCGGTTGGCAGAGAGTGACATTTGAATACAGTCTGACTGTCTGCCTGCCTTTTCTCATTAAGTGGCCTGAGAGACAGCAAAAATGTCACAGCTGAGTCTTTCATCATCCCTCCACAGAGGTTTGTTTTCCCTCTGTTGTCAGTCACACCCACAGTGCAACTTTGTGAATTAGGAAAGAAGAAGATTGCGTCGTGTTTCTGCGGCTGTGCAGATTAGTTATATTTTTCTGTTTGCTCTGAATATGAATTCGCTGCAAGGCTTCAACAGCACAGCCTCAGGCATCTAACGGTTGCTCATTCCACTTTAGCTGTGTGTTTGGGTTTTCCTCACTCTTATAAATGTCCTACACAGTGTAAACATGCGTGCACAGCAAGCACGTGTTTGTACTTAATGCATATGAAGGATAAATACAGGAAACCTTCACGGTGATCGGGTAAAGTGCGTCACTGCAGCACATTCACGAATCTGTAGACAAACCTCACTGCTTTCACTTATTGCAGCGCTGCGTCAACGCACTCATCGACTAAAACATTAAAACATTGCATTGTTCTGCTGCGCGTGTGCTGCGCCACCAAACACAGCCTAGAGTCAGTGCCACACCCTGATGGCAGCTGCTGCGCTTCGGTCTGTTGCATCCTCATCTTTAAATCTTTTTGGAAGCCAAAAAAACTGCTCTTATGGTTTAACCCTTTAAGACCTACCATAGAACCAAGTCCGCCAGAGCTTATATTATATTTGTACATGCTGTGGAGCCATTTTTGGGAGCATTTCAAGTTGATATACATCAATACAACCATTACAGCCTAAATTTTAATAATATGCATGCATTAAGTGCATAGTAATTACATAAATTGCAAAAAAGTGCAATAAACTACAAAAAAAGAGGCTTATCCCTCAAAACTGTAAATACAAAAAAGTTGCACAAACTAGTTTCCCACCACAGGAAATTTATTTTAAGTGTCTTCATAGTTTTGTTTTTGAAATACACCAATTTTTATATACTGCAGGAAAAACGAAAATAAATATTATGATGCAAATTTGCAAAAAAGCAGCATCTGCATCAAAATAAACTATTTCATCAGTGCAATATGAGTCCTCAGCATCCCAGAAACGACACAGAAAGTCATAAAGTCAAAGATAACTTTCAAAAACACCAGTATAGGCTCATAAGGCCCTGATGGTAAAAAAAATACATTTCTGCGAAAATGACGTCACTTCCGGTTTCGGGCAGGTCATGGCGGACATGCGAAAGTTCGTGCTGACGTCTATTCCAACGTAGGAAGTGCTATGAACAGCTGATCGGATCAGCAAAGCGTGTTTCTGGAATATTATGTTTTTGTTGCTGCAAGCGCTTTTTATGCAGTTTTTGCAAAGCTATATGTGGAAGGAAACTGTGACCGAGGACAAGCTGATGGCATCAGATGTAAGTACAAGTCCTCCGGTTTCATATGCAAAAAAAAAAAATTATTGCGCTAGCTCACATGGTTGCAGTGCTACCGGGATTTAAAAATAGTTACGCAAAATGGAGCGTGCTGCTCCGACCGGCTCTAAAGGGTTAATGTTTACTTTGGAAGATGCATCGCATGCAATGAGTTAAATAAACACCAAGCCATAGTTTTTGTTCACTAATTGCATTACAGGCATGTTGGGATGGTGAGCTGTAGGGAACAGTAGGGAACAGTAGGGAACAGTGGGCAGTTACAGCTCCTTGCTTGAAGCTCCCTCGTTTTTCTTTTATCTTGAACAGGGGTTTCAAACTCCTGGCCCGGGGGCCTCTCACAGCCCAGGTCACCCCTACTTGCGGCCCTTATTTACATATTAAGTCAGCCATTCTTTCCGAAGAGCAGATATGAGGGTGTCAGCAGCTGTGCAGAGATGCAGTGATAACCCGACTCTCCTCTGAAACACTGTTCTGCTGCAGATCCCTCGTGTTTCTGTTTGCAGTCGGTCTGCGCTCCTCTTATTCAGTCTTTTTGTGCGTCTTCCCAGTGTCCTGTGTTTCTGTCGCACCCCCGGAGCACATGCACAATCGCTGCAGTGATTGCTGTCACTCCCCTCGGCATCATATCCGTGGAGTTGCTGCTCGCCTTTGTAGAAACTCCTCAGAAACGCGATTGGGGCTGTTTCACTTGCTGTGCGAGTCAGCAGCACCATTTTCTCTCTCATACTGTGACCTGCGTTCCTCCTTCGCTCCCTGCAATCATCACGTACATTAACAAACAAATTATGCCATTCCTCACATCGTCTCACAGAAGCCACGCCGCTCTCTTCAGCTCACAATTACAGAGCAGAGTAAATGTATCCTCACGGTCGGGGGAGATTTATGTGTAAGCCTCGCAGGCTGCTGCCAGCCTTTGTAATATAAGACTCGTGGCCCAGGAAAAAAAACAAAGCGCGTATCTGTTTAAAGGGAGCAGCGCCGATGTCAGCCGGGCGCCGCGGCTCGTTCACAGTTGCGCTGAGGATTTGGATCAGCTTTCAAGGTCCGAGGGCTGCGCACACGGCTGAAAGTTGTCCGGGATTATTTCAACGTCTAATTCAGGAGGAGACTTTTAAAGATGAACGGCTGCTGACTTATGCCGCCGTGAAACAAATACGCTTATTTCCCCTCGTGTCTCAGTATCTGCGAACTCTTCCTTCTTTCAAATTATAATCACACTGACAGAAGATCAAGTTTGTGTTTTAGATCTGCTGTGTGTGTGTGTGTGTGTGTGTGTGTGTGTGTGTGTGTGTGTGTGTTTTCCCTAAGCCTAGCTGAGTGTAAGTGGCTTTGGCAGCCTGTGTATGCAGGCAGCACGTTTTCTGCTCTATTTGTGTCTGAGTTTGTGTGTTTGCATGAGCGCGCATGTTATTGTAAGCATCTGCACACATTTTGCTTTCGATCTTCTGCATATACACGTGTGTGTGTTCATGCATCCAAGGATGATGGGTGTGTGTGTGTGTTTCTGCTAAACATTAACTAAATATGACAAGGTCACTGCTGTCATTTACCTGTCTCTCTCTCTCTCACACACACACACACACACACACACACACACACACACACACACACACACACACACAGCATGTAAATGTTAAGCTCACTATGTAAATACTCTTTAGGGTGGATTTGTTTGTGAGACCCAGCCACGAAAACCCTGATTGAACCAAACCCTCAGCTGTCATCACTGCCTCCTTTGTTGTGCAGACTCACAGATCGTTTTGTAGATGGAAACATTTAGAAAAGACAGAAAAGGAGAGCGAGAAAGCATGCACATGAGTGTTTTTCTTGTTTAATTTAAACCTTTTAAAATGACTTTTTGATACAGCAATAAAAAGAAATAAAGGTCAGCAGATGTGAACCTGATCAAACAAATACACACAAAAACACACAACTCCAACTCAAAGACAGAGGCTGCGTTCACTCTGCAGGTCTTAATGCTCAATTCAGATTTTTGATCAAATCCGATTTTTTTTGTCTGCTCGTTCACACTACAAACGCGCTCTAGTGCGAACGCTCAAAGCGGCCGCATGCGCAAAAGAAGACGTCACACACAACGCGCTCTGTTTAGACTCACTAACATCTACGCCGGATGTCCAGGAAGCGTTCGCGATGTCTTCTCGGGCGCTGATAATTGGCGTCTGTCTTGTGTCGGTGACGTAAAAGACGGATTTAATGCGACGTGACCATCAAACAGCAGTCGCTTTCTGAAACATTAGTAAAGTAAAGTGTGCGTGTTAGTCCCCATAGGGAAATAGTTCCTCTGCATTTAACCCATTCACCCAGTGAAGCAGTGGGCAGCCACCAGTGCAGCGCCCGGGGAGCAGCGTGTAGGGACGGTACCTTGCTCAGGGGTACCTCAGGGTAGCCGTTCAGTGGAGTCGAACCCCCGACCTTCCGATCATGGGGCCACCACTCTACCTACTGAGCTATCCCTACATTGAATATGTATCGGATTCAGGACCACATACGAAAGTGACCCAGATCAGATTTGAAAATATCGGATTTGTGCCGTTCACACTGTCACACCAGGATCGGATATGGGTCACATAGGGTCAAAGAAATCGGATTTGATGTGCTTTCGCCTGCAGTGTGAACGTAGCCTAAAAGTGTGCAGCGTCGCAGCCTGAAGGCCACGCCCCAGTGCAGCGGAGCGACGAGGAGAACGCTTGATGTTTCTTCAGGAATCGCAAGGCGGTTGTTTCGGGATGAGGCTATCGGCGCTGACGAAGTATCTGAGAGAGAACACAGAGAGCACCTGAACCGTGGCGCGTGCCAACATGTGCCCACTCGCTTTAAGCCCACACCGACACAGTTGTCGTTCCCCGCTCACCCTGCCTGCTGGATTTGGCTCACGTCAACTTCCTCCTCTTCCCTGAAATGAACTTCAAGTTGCTGTGTTTTTATCCAGCACCCACACTCAGTGCATCAGGAGACTCTGGCCTGTAGTTGGAGCAGGGGATCAAACGCTCACCTCACCATTACTGATGGAAATCATTTCCTGAGCTGTAAAAGCCGGTTTTATTTGTAGCCGTGTGCTGTGACTCTACGTGTCACTTTTACCCTAAAACCTGAGCAAACACGGCCTCTGCAGTTGTATTTTTAGCAATCAAACCGCTAACCCTGCCAAGAATTTTAACCAAACGTGAGTCACAGATGCAGAACGCATTAAATAAGGGGGGAATTTGTCTTTCTTGTGGCAGCTGTCTGCAGATTCTATTTTAGGGTTTGTGGTACGATCGCAGCGCGGCTGCAGCATCCTGGCTGCGCTGTTTATTACAGTGTTAGCAGGAGCATCCTAGCATTACCCCGTCCTTGTAATCACAGTGATTATCAACACAAGAGACTTATGGCACAAAAGGACCTCTCTCGCTGCTGCTCGCCCACTTCCTCTCCTCCTCAGTTTGAGTGAACAGCTGAAATTTAAATCTTCGTGGTTGGTCCTCCTCCTGTCTCAAAGCCCCGCCCTCCTTTTGCTCTCTGCCCCCCGGGGGTGGCGGGGTGTCGGGGGGAGAGCTCTCCTCCTCTCCATAGATTCTGTGGTCTGTAAATAGAGACTGGTGTCACCCGCACTCACATAGGAAGGCAATGATGTCAGCCTCTCTCTGACACACACACACACACACACTGGTAATGATGTCACTACTTGACCATCCCAACCATGACATCATCTTCTGGTGCCACCAAACAATTTTCTGTATAAAAATGCAGCAGCTGCCTCTGTGGGCGCAGTAACATGCAGATGAGTGTGCAAACTGATACAAGTAACATTAAATAAAACGACAACTGTAATAATGTTGCTCTTGATTCGTGCTGTTTGTGTACTGTGACTCTGTGGACCAGTTATTTACTCGTCTTCTCTCAAATGTGCACATGTTGACCTCCTTGTCTCTTTGTTTACATTATACTTCATCCTCTTGATGAAAGATCGTCCTTGATGACAGAGAGAGAAGATTTGTCAGGACGCAGAAGGAAAGAAATCAGGAGGCAGCAGAAGAAGATACAAGTCCGACTTTAACCCTGCGTGATAGGAAGTGTTACTAAGCCTCACAGGAGTGACAGGATTCATTCTTACCATAAACCTGCTGCAGGGTCCTGACTCAGGGTCCTGTTGCTTCTCTTCTTTTTCTTTACGTTACAGAAGCTACTGGACTAGAAGGGTGGTTGAACTAAACTGGATTAACTGGCTAAGTTCAAAATATTGATATCTGCTGACATGGGAACATTTTTCTATGTCATCAAGGTAACAAAGACCATCCATCCGTTTGCTTCTGTGCATCCAGATCAGGGTCGAGGGAGCCTGTCCGAGCCTTGGAGAGGCAGTGTGTGTGTGTGTGTGTGTGTGTGTGTGTGTGTTTGAGGAAGTGAGTCCATGACTTCAGCAACAAAACCACACAAAGATACACAGTCGCAGGGAGAGGCAGTTTTTCTGTCTCTTCTCTGGTTTTACAAGCAGCTCGTCCTTGACGTTGCAGTTGACCAACGATGTGATTTAAATCAGCCGGCTGCTGCTTTAATCCAATCAGCTTTAAGGAATGAGTTGCGAGCTCAGCGTTTAATCCAATCAGTATTTAGAAATGAGTTGTTGCTGGCCAGAATCAATCAGGCCTGCCCACCTGATAATCAAATTCAATACAGTGATTTAGCTCATGTCCCTGAAATGTATTCAGTGTTCTGCCTCCTCGTTTTGTCTCTGATTTCCTCCCCCAGGATTTGTTTGAGTGCTTTTCTTCCCATTTCCTCCTTTTTCGTCACTTTTTCTTTCTTTTCTGTGTGTGTGTGTGTGTGTGTGTGTGTGTGTGTGTGTGTGTGTGTGTGTGTGTGTGTGTTCATGCACACGTCGACTTCCTGTTTCTCCCTATTTGTTTCTTTCGGAACAATTTCCTTTTCTTGTGTTGGAGACTGATATGAAAGGCGGCTTTGCCTGATGAGTCCAGTGGGAAAGCAGTCGGAGGAGAAAAGGAGGGCAGCGTGTTGATGTATCAGGGTATAATTTGAGAGACAAGTCCTGGATTTCATCTGCAGTATTGTTCTGAAACAATAGTGCAGTCACACTCAGCAGAGAGGGAAGAGTCCACTACATGTGTATATGATGTTGCACAAATATGATCGCAGTCACGATAAATCTCATCTTTGGCATTTGCAAGGTTTTTGACAGACTCGTGGTCTTTGTTCCAGTTCTTATTGGAAGAAATGTTTTCGTTTTTCTAAAAAGGGGAAAACGATGATGGTGGTTTTGTTTCCAACATCCAAATTAAATCTGTACAATCCAAGAAAAATACGACCCGCCTGCCAAACTTAACTGAGAGACGAGGCAACAGTTATTCAAAACAAGCAGAGCTCACATTAATCATCTGTGCTGAAGCTCTACCATTTATGTTGCTAACAGTGTTATCTGTTGGCTTATGTATGTTTATATTTTGAAATCTCAGTGTCACCATGTTGCTTTAGCCAGAAATGACCACATTTTGACAACAGAGATCAACTAATGCTAGCTGGCTTCATCTGTGACCTCTGTGGCTGCACCATACAAACCGAAAAAATGCTGAAATTTCTTCTTCTGGGATGATTTTAATGCAAATAACCTCACAGCAGCCATATTGTTGGCACAAACAGTCCAGTTTAGGGACTTCAGTCATCTGAGGTGAAGCTTAGCAGACCGCTAGCAGCTACGACCGCCTGCGCCACCATCCATCTGTTAGTCAAAGGCCACGCCCCTAATTATAAGCTTTAATTGCAGCAGGTGAGTTATAAAGGCTGTAATGTTAACCACGAGTGTGTGAGGACCGACTCCGTTTTGGAGCCAGCATTAGAAGAACTGCAGTTATTGAAACTTTTGTGTTGGAATCAGGAGATTGTTGCTTGGTTTTGACAAGTTTGTTGAATTTTCACTCACATTCATGCCAGCCTGAACTTTCAGTTCGGTTTTATTTATATAGCTCCAATAACATCCGTCTGCTCGAGGTGTTTTACATCATAAAGTTCTGCAACAATTGGACAAGACAGAAAAATATTGTTGAAATTTCAGCACTGAACGACGTCATCCAGAGAAGGAGACTCCTGCAAAACCACAAGATGGTTTTATTTGCATTTAACTGGCTTCTCCACAGGTGTAACATCTCCTATTGGCTCTGGGGAACATTATTATTTTACCTTTACTACCATGGCATGCCCAAGCCTCTCTCTCTCTAGCTCACTGTCTCTCACTCATACACACTGTGTAAGTGCTAAAGCAGCAATAATCCAGGTTTAAATCAGCACCATGGACAGCAGCTGCAGCACGTCTTCACGTGACAGAGGGCAAAGGTCAGGAAGTACAATAATGTGCTTCCCAGCAGAGCCGTCAGAGCTTATTTTTACAAAATGACTGAGTATATGTTTGCAACTAAAATAAAGCTCACAGGGAAAATGTTCTCTGCATTTAAAACGATGCTTTTGTTCACAAAGTAGAACCTCGATTTAAACATATGATGAAACTTTTACAATCTGTTTGACTTAATGCAGCCAGTGTGCACATGCCATGGGATGGACTGCGACCGCACCCTCGTGTCCTTCTGGCTCTGGCTGTGCTGTCGGGCATTTGAGTTAGTTCCCCAGAGAATAACAATTCAGTAATGAGATTACATTTTGTATATTTGGGAGTAGGGCTGCCACAAACGATTAATTTGATAGTCGACTAGTCACAGATTATTTTTTGCGATTAGTCGACCAATCAGATCGTCATCCACTGGACGTAAAACGTACAGCTTATTGCACCAGCAGCATCTGCTCTTATATAACTATCATTAGCTTACAGCTTTAAGTGTTTCAGGTCTGTGCTAACTAAAAATAAAGACAAGATGATAGTTTATTAAATTTTAATGAAATTTGCAGATTGTTTCGGTGAAGTTTAATAAACTCCTTGCTATCTCAAATATAACAGGACACCGGAGTATATTCTCCAGCATCTCACACTTCTGATAATCAGCTGTCTGCTTGACGTTCATTCAGCTGTGTAAAAACTATAACTTTAATCTCAGCCAAACCGATTTACTCAGGAACAAATAAAATACTAAAAAAAAGCCAAACAATAACAGTTTTAAGTTATCTAAGTGACTCATATATCATGTTTAACCTGAGTAGCGAAAGACGGCGGTGGGTTTGAAAACGATCTGCTGGGAGTCCGGTGTTCTCACGGCTCTAGTGAGCCTAGCCCCCGGCTAGCTATCGAGCTAGTGGGTAACAGACGTCTCTGAAAACGTCGGAGCGCTTTTGAAAATATGCGGTGTCTTGATAAACTGAGCAGATATTTGAGGTTTACACAGCTACATTCTCGCCTGAAAATATGTTAAACGTTTATTTTGTGACCCAGAAAGAATAATAAGAGTAACATTAAAACTAACTAGCTGCCGCCATTGTTGGAAACTGAGCAGGGCCGCGCTATGAATTCTGGGACACAGCTGCTTCTTCTTCTTCGGGGTTTAACGGCAGCTGGCATCCTTGTACATGCAGTGCTGCCATCTTCTGTTTCAGTCCGTTATTACACTCTTAAATCCTGCTACTGATTCCTGCGTCTCTTGGGATCTTACAAAGCTTCAAACGACGCGTCGACTATTAAATTAGTCATCGACGATTTTGATAGTCGACGTAATCGTGACTAGTTGACTAATCGTGGCAGCCCTATTTGGGAGAATTTGAATAATGTGCAGCGTGAAGTAGAAATCAAACTGATGCATTATATCTCTGCTGATCCATCGGCCGAGAGAAGAAATGCAGTTTCTTTATCCGCAAACTTTTTAATGCAGATCAAGTCAAAAAGGCCTGAAACGGTTTTCCTTCATCCTTCAAAGTCATCCCATAAATACTGAAGCTGGAAAACTGGCTTTTAATTCCTGAACCCCACTCGAGTGGATCAATCAGCAGCGACCATTAGAGTAACTAATCCCTGTAAATGTAATCATTTTAAATCTGTTGTTAATGTGCGTTCTGTTTGAGCGGCTTTATGACTCTGCCGTCTTGTTTTGTGTGTTTTGATATTTTCAGCGGGTTGTCGTGTCTTACAACTCTGTTTAAGTAATAACAAAGTGGGTTTATCAGGATACAAATGGATTTATTTTTGAAACATAGTCGTTAATCTCGAATATAAATAAAAGTATAAACACATTCTCAGCACACTTGAACATGTTTCACACAGCAAATACATTTTTTCCTGATATAAGTACAATTAAAGTTGCAGTAAACATTTTGTTATGTATTTCAAGCACCCAGCTTTTAGTTTGTCCTTCCAAACAAATCTCTTGGCCCGTTTCTGTGTCTGGCTTCTTTGTCTTGAAAAGCATATAAAGACAGATTGTTGCATTTCGGCATCAGTTCCACAATAGGAACAAACACACTAATCAAAATTATTACTTTGCTCTGTGATTGCAGAGCTCCAGCTATCGTAGCTGCAGCACAAACTGTGTGTCTACAAGGCCAAAGTTCAGCAGCACTGCAGAGCGCGCCGGCTGTGGAGGCTGTGTTTGTGTAACGGAGGAAGAAAGCAGAGCAAAATCTTCTTCCTCCTCTCACATTACGACAGGATGTACAAAAGGATGCGTGTGACTGACCATCATCATCGCTCGCCATCAATCATGTGATTTTTGTCTTTCACATTTACCAAGAGATCTACCTTCACAGTGTTATTTATTTTGGACAGTTGTTGTATCCACATGCTGTTCAGTCCTTTGTTTCCTGCTGTGTCTCCTGCTCCAGCGCCGCATGCTCGTGTTTGTGTTTGTAGCTGGAAACTCTTTAAACGCTCAGACTCACACTTTATACATGTGTGACGTCACAGCCATGGATTTTCATAAATGTGATCATTTCGGGTGTACAACTCCGGCTGTGAGCAAAGAGGCTCCACCCACTTGTAGTTTGTGAGCTGCGAGACGTTTGGCATACAGGTGTGGTAGCCTTAAAGCTCATACGATACGCTACGATAAAACGAGTCTATCGGTGAGTTAAAAGATGATGTTGGCAGTGAGGCAGAGTTCCTCTTATGATGCTGAAAATGGAGATAACAGGACCGTTTACGTAAAAGAAGCAGTAGCTCACTGTAAATGTGACAGTCCTGCATTTACAGGGTTACAGGTAAAAGACACGTTATCAAATGAATCTACTTAAAGGACCAAAATATGTTTCCTGTGTTTTTTACTCAAATATGCTGTTTTTAGATGTTACTGCTGCATTGACGTTGTCGTTACGTCTTTATTGATTATATATTTATAATAATGATGTAACAACATTTGGTGGAAACCCAAACCAACAAGCTCTTGTGCTTAAAGAGTTTAAAGTCACTGCCACAAACAAAGTTGATGTTTTGTCGTAGTTATGCCTGCATGTATTTATTTGCTATTCTTCTCACACCAGTCAGCAGTTTCATTGACAGTAGTTTAAACTGGTACATGCTCACTCGCTTTGCTAGCAGATATTTTGCTCACAGGAGTTCATTCCACGGATGCTGGTCACTACTTTGCTGCTTGCTCCTTCCTGTTTGCAGCTTGGAGAATCTGTTTGTGTGTCGGTGCTTGTTTCTGGCAGCTGCTGCAGTCCAGGCTGGTGCCAATGAATGGATCATCAATAAATAAAAATACAAATAGAAAAGCAGAGAAGGAATTAAACTGACACTTATTTTTTAAACCGTATGAAGGCGTAACATCCTTGTGCTGTGTAACATCCCTAATGAATGCATCTACGCAGTATCACCCAGCACTATATTTAAGGAAATCTGTGTATTCGGTGTCCTGTAGTTTCATAGAGATAAAGTACAGCATATACTCTGCCACAGAAAATAAATATGAACAATTTTCCTCCTGGACATCCGGTTAAACTCAGAGTTGAGTCCCTAAAAGGTTACTGTGTGACCATCGTCCCCACAATGTCAGCAAAACAAGTAAAATCATACACACACTCTCTCAGTTCTGAGCTCATGCATGGCTGATTCATGGCTTATTCCCCCGAGTGTGTGTGTGTGTGTGTGTGTGTGTGTGTGTGGTGGGGGGGGGCAAACATGACTCGGAGGGTCATTCTGTTCTGTGTTCTTCCTCTCTCTCTCTCTCTCTCTCTCTCTCTCTCTCTCTCACACACTCACACACACACACACACACACACACACACACACACACACACACACACACACACACACACACACTGTTCAGAGGAAAATAAAACACTAAATCCGCCCTCTCAAATGCATGCACTCATGCAGCTGCACACTCCAGTCCACACGCGTGCCCGGCCTATCCGCGATGCTGCACAACAATACGCACAATTTCCACACAGAGGTTTTAATGGATGCGCAGATAAGCAAACACTCGACCTGTGCCGCCAATGACTGAATTCATGTGTAAACGATGTTTTGACAGCCACTCTTCTCGTTCCCCGGGAGGTCGTGTAAGCCGTCTCCTGCCATTTCTCCCCTCCCCCCACCTGCTTCTGCCACTTGCTACTATTTTAACTCTGTTTTCTCTCTCAGCACCTCTGTCCTCTGATTTGTTTCTCAAGTGTGCGTGTGTGTGTGTGTGTGGATGAGTGTTGCATTGTCATGAGATGCTGCTTGCTTTGCATGCCAAACAGCCTGCATTACATTTGTGACCTACTTTGGCTCAGAGTGTGTATTTTTTATGAGAGTGGGGGATGCAGACGTGCAGATGGAGACGTGAGGCTCGCTGTTTGCATAGAAACACTTTAAACTGCACAACGAGCCATCAGCACACGCACACGCACACAAACATATGTCGATCATTTATACGCACCTTTTTATTCGTCTGCATACCTCGGGTTACCTACAGTGCTGGTTGGCATAGTGACAGATGCCTGAGTGTGTGTGTGTGAGCTCTCCAGACACATACAAAATCTGCTAAAAAAACATACATGTTTACTCAAAAATGATCAAAGTGCAGCGTGTACATGCAGTCATGTGTGCAGCACGCATAGTTGCGTATCTGAATACAACGAGGCGAATGCAGGCGTGGAGGAGGTCTCTCTTTCTCTGTTTTCTTTTCAGTTTTGTGTTAAAAGGAAACGCTTAAGTATCATCACGCTTGAGTGGCGCTTCCACGGCCAGAAGCTTATTTAATTCAGCCCCCGAAGCTTTTTTTAAACAGAGTTCCCAATTAATTTTTAAATTACAGCACAGACTTGTTGACCAGCTTCTGACACTTGAGAAATTATGTTAATTTCCACACTTCGCACGGCACCGGAGCCGGCTCGCTCCCGCCGTGCTGCTGAGGATGTGGAATCAGTGAAACGCCTTGTTGGCCTCGTGGCTGCAGGGCCACACTCGGCGCTGTGCTCCGACAGCGTGAGCGTAACAGCGTTTGTTGGAAGATTTAAAGTCGCTGCCCTCACACTCTGACCTTTACTTTTAATACTGCAACCTACTTTTATTTTTACAGCAACCTTTATCATCAGTTAATAATATAAATAGTTAAATTATTCTGTAAAAGTACTGGTTAGCATAACGAGGTCAATAAAAGGACGTTTTAACGTGGTAAATGTTGACTGTTTATCTGCAAATTATGTCAAAGTTAAAATTGAGATTATTGGATGAAACAGATGTTGACAGAATTGTCTCACTTCAGATTCTTTTAATGCAAAAGGAAAGACAGAAATTCACATTTAAATATTCTGTTTGGTCTCAGCGACCCTTCTGTTCTGTACGAATATAACCAGAACCTGCCAGCTGAGCTGGTACCCTCGAGTGTTGCTCATTGACTGACTCTTGATATGAGGAAATCTGTCTGCATTTATAAATTAGACGGCAGTTGTTCACGAATGTTCGACAGTCTGTCTGAGAGTGACTGTAGTCAGTCCATCAAAGAAGAAAGAAGAACCCGTGCAGTCGCCTTGCAGTGAAAAGTCATGAGTGTGCAACACCCTCGAGTCGTGACAAGCTGCAGAATGTGAAAGAACTTTTTGTCGATGCAGGGAGGTCTGTCCTGTTCTTACCCATGTGACTGAGCCATCTGAGTAAAGCAGTAGTTTAGTAAAGTGAGTGTGTGCGGCGTTGGACGGGTATCTCAGGATGGAGCCCTATTGTTCATAGTGTTTTAATTTATGTAATAAAATATGGATGTTGCATTGCTATAGTATTGCTGTGCACTAACTCAGGTGATCCTGTGCTGTGTCAGGAGTAGATGTGGACATCAGCATGCAGCAGGGCGTGCAGAGGGTTGGTCATAGAGGAGGATCAGATGGATAATCTGTTGTGGGGACCAAAGAAGGTGACGTGGAGCGTCCAGCACCTGAGTCAAACTAAGCACGGAGAAGAGAAACGCCCCAATTTATCACTCTATTTTAGGGTTTTCCTACATCTGTGGAAATTGCTTTAAAAACAGGATTTGGGGTTAAAAGTGTGCCTGAAATGACAAAGAAGTTCAGTTTGAAGCCTCTCGAGGAAATCCTGTTTAACACAGTGCTGCATGGTCGTAGGCTCCCTTTGTTGTTGTGTGTTTTTCTCTGAATTTCTGCATCTGTAGCTGCTGACTCATATCTATCAACACCCATTACAGCAGCTCTTACGCGCTGAAATGACTCGTTTCCTGTTGCGCTCTGTTTAGTAAGACGCTCTGGATACAGTCATCAGAGTGAGAGAATAATAAAAAGTCAATAAAGGCTGTTCTCAGCACATACTGATTATGAGAGGCTTACAAAAAAGCAGACTGATCCCAGCATGCTGGTTTTAGGCTCATCGGGTCTAAATACAGACATTAACTTTGAGGGGATGTGAAGTAGAAACAGTCACAAACTCAAACATCACTTTCTTGTCTTTCTTTCCACAGAAACCGGAGTAAGGATAGATCCCACCCCGACGCCAGCTCCGCCCGTACAGCCCCTCCGTCCGACCCCAAACCTCGACCTCCCCTTCCCCCTCTCGCAGCTCCAGGGCTCTCTGAGGGTTCCTTTCTGGGTTCTCCAAAGGGTTCTCTGTGGTGTTCTGTAGAGCTCCATACGCCTCGGGGCCTCAGACCTTCATGCGTCTCCCAGCAGCAGAGTCCACCCACACCTTCACCCACCACACCACCACCTCCTCTACCATGAGCTGTGAACAGGAGTTTGGAGACGGCGCCATGGGAGTCACGCTCACACTGCGCCTCCTCATGCATGGAAAGGTGAGCAAGACTGTTACTCGTGTTAATTAGAGAGAAATAAAGGAGATTGCAGGTTATTGTGCTGCTAGCAGCCAGAGAAAAGAACATGACATCAATAAATAATTACGTTATAATAACATCATATCTCAGATGGAAACGATTCAGAAACTTTAAAAGGCTCCCAAATTTAACTTATAGAGAAAAAACTGCCAACATAATAAACAGAATATTATTTTCTGGGGAAGCAGGATCAGGTGAGGACGAGGCCAGCGCAGACTGAATCCCCACACACTGACAGAGCTGAGAGACACGGGGAGAACATGCAAACTCCACACAGAAAGACCCGGCCTGATGGTGGAAATGAGCTCTGGACCTTCGTGCTGTGCGGCAGCAGTGCTAACCACCGTGCTGCACATGAAGAATTCAAAAGCCAGTTTCCACAGTTTTGTCTTTAAATCCAGGCAAGATATTTATTTAAGCATTTAAGAAGCATGCAGCTCAATCAAATTAAAACACTTCACCGATCTTTAAACCAGCAAGTTGAGTAACTACAACTGAATTTGGGGAAAAGGGAAACCATAATTGTCTGGCCAGGTCAATTCTCTTCTCCCGGCCACGGAGAATCCCAACAGGAAGTAGTAAGCCTGTCCGAAGTCACCAAGTTTCCCTGAAGTTCACTATTCAACACGGCAGAATGAACAAAGGTTTCATAACTTCAATCATCAGATCGCAGCCGTTGCTCTGTGTTCCTGGACTCCATGTTTTAGAAAGCACAGAAACCTGAGAGCGTTCCTCTCGTCCCGTGTTCCCCAGAAGAACAGTCCACGATTACCAAACCTTCACTCTATACTCTTTAAAATGTCTCTTCCACACTTGCTGAGAACACTGTTGCTTTCACGTGGCTCTTGTCGTCCCAAACGCCTCCTGCACACGGTCGCCCCGCTGACCTCCTGTTAGAGCTCGTGTTATTAGAGCTCGTGTTATGTAAACTATGTGAAGCTGGTGACACAAAAGAAAAAAATGCTTCATGTTTTATGAAAATGAAAATGTCAACACGATTAAATGTTGGCGCATAAACATATCTCAGCGCTGTCATGCTGCTGCGCCTGAAGCAGGTATGCATGCATGTTCAAAACGTGAAGTTTGATTGGCTACACGAGTCTGCTTGTTTTTAAATTTGAGGAAATGATTTTCTTGTTTGTGTTTTGTTTTTTTCTCTGCAGGAAGTAGGAAGCATCATCGGAAAGGTGAGCTAACGTTCCCTTCTATCATCGTGTTACCCAGTATGAAAAAATCTGATCTGCCAGGAAGTAAAAATCACTCAATCTGTGAAAAAGTCATTAAAATGAACTTTTAAGTGAAATTAAAAAACATTAGAAATCCTCTAAAACCAACATCAGAGCCAACTTCAGGCTTTAGTTTTCTGAAATTTGCACGCCTGTCGTGATAACATTGGGCGTAATCCTTCTACATGATATGAAGTTGCCGTGAAATGTGCATTAACAGTGTGTAACATTTCCAGTCAGGCCGTGTCATTCGAGTCTGTACTTACTGAAAAGGCGCTGCTCTCAGGGGAAGCGAGCCCGTTTAAGCGTGGACGTGTTAAATAAAGCCCAGTAGGATTTTTATCCAAGTATATCACAGCTGAGCGAGGCGCGATAATGACCGCTGGCCCCCACGGCACATTCGCTAACCCACAATTGGGGCTGATATCCTTCACCCCCCCACCCACCCAGTCACTTCCAGTATGCGGCCTATTAACTGTGACACAAAGATGGCATTAAATTACATGATGGTTCTAGTTGGATCGTGCCAGTCTGTAGTCACGGTGCAGGAGCTGCTCTCCGGGGCTCCTGCTAGCATTAAACGAGCCTGCCAGGCTGACTGGTTTGGGCAGGCTCGGCCAATGAGGACGCCTGTCGGCAGAGATAAATGTTACGCAGCTCAGAGTGCAGATGTGATCCGTGTTAGCCCCGTTTGTTTATTGCGCCGATGTTTTTCCTGAGCGAATTAGCAAACGTGTGTCACACTCACAGCATCGCACTGTCATACCTGTTAGCCGCCTAGCTCACTGAGGAGCTCCACCAGTGAAGCTGCTCGGGGGCATCCCGCTGGCTGTTGATTAGTAGGCAGCGAGCGTCGCTGATTCGTTTTCCTCACCTGGATTTTTCAGTCAGTCTTTCAGTAGCAGTAGCTTACTCCTCAACGATTTAAAAACACTGGAAAATGATCTTGTATGTATTTGATCGTGTTGCTCAGATACTTGTCTAATACATCTTCATTAAGGACTCGGTACACTCGGAGATGACTGTCCTTCCTGTGTCTCTCCACAGAAAGGAGAAACAGTGAAGAGAATACGAGAAGAGGTAAGATTGACCTCATCTCCCATCACACATGTTCATTCTTCTGTCATCCTCCTCTGTCTCCCATTAACCATGACTGCCCTCTGAGTGCAGCTCCTGCTAACTGCAGCGTGGCTGTAAAGCACTGTGACGCTGTGTCAGTGAGAAATAAGGAGTCATGATATCCTGTTAGGGCTCCTTTCTGCTCAGACTTAACTGTAAATACAATAAAAAGGGGCTTTCATCTTCACCACAGCTGTGAGCAAGAATCCACCTCAAACATCTGAAGGTGTGTTTAGTATTTTTGGCGGCCTCCTGTGATGTTGCAGTTTGCACATTTAGCTGCTCTTTGCTGTCAAAAGTCTTTAAAATGTACAGGGGAGGAGTTCCCCTGCAATCGGACCTCTCTGGCTTCCTGTCTGTTCGAGGAGACATCGAGCGTGACAAAGACACAAACGTGAGGTAAGAGGGGAACCGAGACGAGGACGCTGGATCGTGCCAATCAGAATCTGTCGGCAGCATCTGCAAATCAGAAGCTAACATCGGTGGTTCAAACTTCAGGACCAACAGTTTTCTGGTGCAATGCTGATGCAAGACTTTGTTCAGTGGAAATGTGTGAAACCAGTCAATGTCTCACTGTTTTCAATGCAATTGTATTTATATAACTGCAAATCAAAACAACAGTTGCCTCAAGGTGCTTTATATTGTGCGGGAAAGATGCCGTAATAGCTTCTTCAGCAGCTGAGCATTGTGGGAAACTCTGACGGGACGGTGCTCCGGTCTGGTGGTGCAATGTTGCTGTTCCCATTCCCAACACATGAAACGATGCTTTATTCTCAAAGCTGTTGGCGTGTCTCGGTGGGGGTGGGGACACTACGGTGACCCCCCCCCCCCCACTCTTCAATTTCCAGCATGTGGGATTACTGTTGTGAAGAGGTGCGTCCACCAAATCTAACAAAGTTGTTTGTAGTGATTAAACCGAAGCTGGACGAAAGCAAAACCAAGCGCAAAACAAAAAGGTCCAAACGGCGCGTGAACCGTGGCGTTCTGACAGCAGCGCTCCTCCCGCCTCTGAACTCTGACAGACTCTGTAGAGTAGCACCATAATCTCTCTGATGTTGGTGCGCTGAGGCACAAACAGCATTATCTGACACCCTCGGATGGGAACGTTCACTCTGAACCTTTAAGTTGACAGGATGACTAACAGTGAGAAGAACTGAACTCATATTTCATATAAAGACAAAACCCGAATCCCAGCAGCACCCAGCGTGAGAGCCGGTCTAATCATCTGCTGCCTCTCCATGCTGTCTGCTTTCTCTTACCTCTCCTGGCTTCATTTGCAATCAGGTCACTTGCAGCAGCTGTATGAATACTTAAACACACGGATCTATAAGTTCAAATGCTCCACATTCATCTCACTGAAAACAGAACACGGCCATATCAGTGGCTTAATGTATTCCACAGCAGTTTTTTATATAAGGCAAGGCAAGGCAAGTTTATTTGTATAGCACAATTCAACAACAAGGTGATTCAAAGTGCTTTACAGAGACATTAAAAACAAGAACAAATAAAAAGCATGATTTAAAATTGAATAAAACAAGCAAATAAACTAACTAACTAATTAACAAACAAACAAACAAACAAACAAAACAGTATATAAAATCAAAACAGATAAAATCAGAACAGTAGATAAAATCAGTAGTTAAATGTAAGTTTTGAAATTTAAGCTTAAAAGTGTGGATTTGGTGCTTTATTCAAATGCAGCTGAGAACAGGTGAGTCTTCAACCTGGATTTAAATAAACTGAGTGTTTCAGCTGATCTGAGGCTTTCTGGGAGTTTGTTCCAGATATAAGGAGCATAAAAGCTGAATGCAGCTTCTCCGTGTCTGGTTCTGACTCTGGGAACTGATAAAAGACCGGATCCAGATGACCTGAGGGATCTGGATGGTTCATACTGGGTCAGGAGGTCACTGATGTATTTTGGTCCTAAACCATTCAGAGCTTTATAGGCCAGCATCAGAACTTTAAAGTCTATCCTCTGACGGACAGGCAGCCAGTGTAAGGACCTCAGAGCTGGACTGATGTGGTCCACTTTTTTGGTCTTAGTGAGGACTCGAGCAGCAGAGTTCTGAATGAGCTGTAGTTGTCTGACTGATTTTTTAGGTAGACCTGTAAAGATGCTGTTACAGTAATCAAGCCTACTAAAGATGAATGCATGGACTAGTTTTTCCAGGTCCTGTTGAGACATCAGATCTTTGATCCTTGATATATTCTTGAGGTGATAGTAAGCTGACTTTGTTATTGTCTTAATGTGTTTTTCTAAGTTTAGGTCTGCATCCATCACTACACCCAAATTTCTCGCCTGGTTTGTGGTTTTTAGATGTATAGATTGAAGTTCTCTGGTGACCTGTAATCGTTTTTCTTTGGCGCCAAAGACTATTACCTCAGTTTTGTTTTTGTTTAGCTGGAGAAAATTGTGGCACAACCAGTCATTGATTTCCTCAATGCATTTACCAAGAGCCTGTACAGGGCCTCGGTCTCCTGGTGACATTGTGATATATATTTGTGTGTCATCTGCATAGCTGTGATAGTTTATTTTGTTGTTGTTTATAATCTGTGCCAGTGGGAGCATGTAAATGTTAAACAGAGGGGGTCCCAAGATGGAACCTTGGGGAACTCCACATGTGATACTTGTCTGCTCAGATGTGAAGTTACCTATTGATACAAAGTATTTCCTGTTTTCTACGTATGTTTTGAACCAGTTTAGTACAGTTCCTGAAAGACCTGTCCAGTTCTCCAGTCGTTTGAGTAATATGTTGTGGTCAACTGTATCAAATGCTGCACTGAGATCCAGTAAAACTAGGACTGACATTTTTCCACTGTCTGTATTCAGACATATGTCATTAAACACTTTGGTCAGAGCGGTTTCAGTGCTGTGGTTCTGTCTAAAACCTGACTGGAAGGCATCGTAGCAGTTATTCTGTTTTAAGAAGTAACTGAGCTGTTGGGAAACTGCTTTTTCAATGATCTTACTTAAAAACGGGAGATTTGAGATCGGCCTGTAGTTGTTCATTTGTGTCTTGTCAAGATTGTCCTTTTTCAGTATAGGTTTGATTACAGCAGTTTTTAGTGATTCTGGAAACACACCTGATAATAAAGAAAAGTTGACGATCTGTAACAGGTCTGACTCTAAAGTCTTTGAGACCTTTTTGAAAAAACTTGTTGGCAGGACATCTAAACAGCAGGAGGAGGAGTTCAGTTGACCTAAGATGTCCTCCAGGTCTTTGCTGTTAATCGGTTGAAACTGTTTCATGGTGTTTAAACAGTTTTTTGGTGGACACAGTACATATCCTGGATCTGCTGTTGATGTACCAACTGCTTGTCTAATTTTTTGGATTTTTTCAGTGAAGAATTTGGCAAAGTCATTGCAGGCCATGGTCGAATGAAGTTCAGCTGCCACTGACACAGGAGGGTTTGTTAGCCTGTCAACTGTAGAAAATAAGACCCGAGCATTATGGCTGTTTTTAGTGATGATGTCAGAGAAGTAGGACCTCCTTGCACTCCTCAGTTGTAAATTATAATTGTGAAGTTTCTCTTTATAGATGTCATAATGAACCTGGAGGTTTGTTTTTCTCCATCTGCGCTCAGCTTTCCTACACTCTCTTTTTTCATTTTTCACCAGTGTGGAGTTTCTCCATGGAGACTTTTTCCTTCCAGAGATAACCTTCACCTTAATGGGAGCAATAGTGTCCATTACATTTAACATGTTAGCATTGAAGCTATTGACGAGCTCATTGACTGACCCTCTGGGCAGGTCAGGTGTTAATGGGAAGACCTGGTTAAAAATTGCACTACTGTCTTCAGTTATACACCGTTTTGTGATCACTGTTGTTGATATATTTGTGTGGGCTGAGATTTTACTTTCAAAGAAAACACAGTAATGATCAGACAGGCCCACATCAGACACAGTAACCTCTGAAATGCTCAGGCCCTTGGAGATCAGTAGGTCAAGAGTGTGTCCTCTATTATGTGTGGCCTCTGTTACATGCTGAGTCAGCCCAAAGTTGCCCAGAGTGTTACTCAGGTCTTTAGTCCCTTTGTCCTGAGGGTTGTCCACATGAATGTTAAAATCCCCAGCAATAATTACACAGTCAAAATCAACACAGATCACAGACAGCAGTTCACTGAGGTCATTAAAAAAGTCTGTGCAGTATTTGGGAGGCCTGTAAACATTAAGAAACACAACTTTGGATGGGGCCTTCAGCTGTAAAGCCACATATTCAAAAGACTGAAAACTTCCAGGAGATAGCTGCTTACATTGAAATGATTCATTAAATAAGACAGCGACCCCTCCTCCTCTCCTGCTCGCCCTGACCTCACTGATAAAACTGTAGTTAGGAGGGGTCGTCTCGATGAGAACAGCTCCACTGTTACTTTGGTCCAACCAAGTTTCAGTTAAAAACATAAAATCAAGGCTGTGCTCAGTGATTAAATCATTAATTAAAAATGTTTTCCCAGCTAGAGATCTAATGTTTAATAAAGCCAACTTAAGTGTTTTAGAGGTATTACTTGTCCCCTCGTGTTTGGGAGCAGTCTGTGGCACACAAGGTATGTTTACTATGTTTAAAGATCTTTTAGAGTGCAGCTCTCTGTGTTTTGACCAGGCCACATGTCTCCTGTCACCTAAAAGTACAGAAATTTTAAAACCTTCTAGTAAACAGGGTCCCAGCTTCTCCTGGGAAAAGTCATCACTGCCATAATCCTCACAGCCCGGACCCTTCACACATCACGCATCAGACTGCGGAGACAGGGCATGAAGAGGAACTAAGGGGGGCGAGGCTGGGCAATGTGACTTCGATTGCTCTGTTGAGGGTGGGGCTCGATGGCGAACCTTTGGCCGCTCTGGTGGGGGGTTTATGGGGGACAAAAAGGGATTGGGACGGGGGGTAGATCTGAGCCCAGCATTGACCCGCTCCATCATCTCCTCAGTGAATTTCAGGTGTGGGGAGGAGGGAGAAAGGGAGGGGGAGGAGGGTGATGGCCTGTCAGGGGTTTGGGGGACTGGGGAAGGTCGTGGTCCCTTGTCCTGGTCGTTGGTGTTGTTGAGAGAGTTGGAGGCAAATAGGGACCCCTCTTCTTGCCTTAGATGTCTCTCCTTTCTGAGGCTCTTCCTCAGATGCCATGGATGTCTCTCCTTTCTGAGGCTCTTCCCGGGTGGGGGCAAATGGAGCTCCTCCTCAAGGTTTCTGCTGGGCTTTGTCTGTTCTTGGAGTACTGTTTGTTCCTCTTTATGAGATAACTCCTCGTTTATCTCAGCCTTGGCACCAAGCACGGATGGATGACGTATGGAATAAAACAAGTTGGAGGTGAACAGTTTCACCCCTGACTTGTTAAAATTAAATCCATTTGCTTTAAACAGATGCCTGCGTTCCCAAAAAATATTAAAGTTGTCGATAAAGTGCACTGAATGGTCAGCACATGCTGATATAAGCCATTTATTCAGTGTAAACAACCTGCTGAATCTCTCGTCTCCTCCTCTGACCGGCGGTACAGGTCCACTGATGAATACAGCTGCATTCAGAGAGTTTACAGTATTTAATAATCCAGTAAAGTCCCGTTTCAGAACCTCCGACTGTTGTTTGGACACATCGTTTGACCCTGTATGCAGAACAATGTTTGTCACAGTTGGATATTCATCTGCAATTTGAAGAATTCTCTCCTTCAGGTTGTTGACCATATCGTTAGGAAAGCAGAGGACTTTAGTGTTCTTACCGCACATCCTTTGTACATCCTTTACAGCAGAGTCACCCACAATCAGAGTTTCAGGCCTAGCCGTTAGCTTTCCCTGTGGCCTTTCACTTTTCAACAGATTTTCAGACCTTATTTCGCTGCTTTTAGATGGATGGTTGTCCGATATAGATCCAGGGTCCTTTGATAGTGGAGCAAATCTGTTCTGCAGTTTCACATTCAGTTGTTTTGGAGGTTTGTTGTTAACCTTCCTATTCATGGTTGTCCAGTCCTGTTTCCTCCCGTATACAGGGGTAGAAGAGCTTCTCTGTCTCGTAGGAAGTGAAGGCCAGTCGGTTTCAGAGATTTCAGCTCGCTGTGCCCTGCCTGTGATACGTCCTCCCCCTTCCAGGAGACATGATTTATGTCTTGGTTTTGCACCAAGACAGTCCAAGGAGGGATTATCACTTGAGGATTTATAATAATGCACAGAGTCTACTTTCTTGGTCATGTTATCTGTGCTCCTTAGCTGTGTACTAGCTTGCTCATCGCCATTGTTTTGAATCAAAGGCAAGGTTGTTTCATTTCCACACAGTCCATTTACCTCCACGTTTACTTCTAAGCGATGAATTTTTGTCTCCAGTACTGCAATCTTCTGCAGGAGGCTGTGGTAGTCATCTGTGGAGAGGGAAGGCATCTTGTTGCTAGTTAGCCTAGCGGTTAGCACCTTTCCAGGCTATTGAGGCTGCTCGGTGCCCAGACGCTGTAATCAGGCTTCAGCTGTGTCTAGGCCACAGACACACGGAGCGCTGAGGACAAGGTAACCATAAAATGTTGCTGTTTCTGTTAAGAACACTCTAGTCCTAATGATCTACAAGTGTCCAGAAGTTATCGCAGGTAAGCTCACACGGAAAAAAGGGAAAAAATCAGCATAAAAATCAATATAAGAAGCAAAGCATTCAAGAGCAAAGAGATGAAGCGTCCACACTCACAAAGGGGAGGAGCATAAGTGAACAAAGATGCCAAGATCCTCCTAGGAGAGATGCTGTGAAGATGATCCGTGAGCAAACAAGACTCGGAGAGAAGTACCTGTGTGAGCGTGTATTCATAGCTTTGTGGGGACCAAAGATGGAAGTTTACCTATAAATGTGGTTTCAGTGTCAGGGTTACAGGTTATGGTTAGGTTTGGGGTAAGGGGCTAGGGAAAGCATTATGTCAATTAGATGTCCCCACAAGGATATAAATACACGTGTGTGTGTGTGTGTGTGTGTGTGTGTGTGTGTGTGTGTGTGTGTGTGTGTGTGTCATATATTACACTGGAGAAACAAGGATGAGTTTTTATGTCCCTGAATCCTCACCGTCATGTTGAACAGCTCTCCCGAGTCCCTGCAAAATAAAAGCTTCTCTGTCGGTTCATCAGCAGCAGCTCGCAGACTGAACTATGTGAGAAATGATCACACTGAGATTCTCTTTAACTACAGAATGAGCTTCAAATTAGGTCACACAACACCTTGCGGTGTTTTTCGACAATATGTTTCTGGAGTTTAATGAGTCTACATGAACTCAGTCAGTCCCCTGCTTGTCTGGAAAAATGTAAAATATTAACCCACAAATCTGTTCTGGAGGGAGAAATGATTTTAGAAAAGTGTGTGTTAGGAGAAATGGTTTGAAGATGACTGCACATGAATCAAGACTCCGGCGAGAAACGGGGGAGGGAGCAGGAGGGGGGGCAGAGTTTTCATTTATGTGTCGGGGGAATTTTAAGTTAACTTGTGAAATGTCACAAAAATAAAATGTGAATTTAGGCGAAAAAGAGATGATGAAAATTCTTTTATGCAAAACAGGCTATGCATATGATAATATTTAATACTTGCATATAACCCGAGCACTCGCGCCTTTGCTTCTTGTGTTTGTGCTGGAGTGCAGTCAGCATCCTGGCTGTTTTGGAGAGCGCCTCCCAGAGGAGCTAAAGTAGGTGGGCAGGAAGTGGGAGGGCTGGGCAGTTCTAACTCTGTGCATCCTGGACATGGATGGATGGACGAATGGTTTTTGTTTAATCTGTCATCATCCCTAATATAACAGCTACATTCTTGACGAAATCTTGAATTACATCATGATATTTCTGTGAGATAAAGAAACTAACAGCTGTTCCTTTAGAGATATATATAGAACAATTATAGGCTTCATTCTGAGGAAAAGGATGAATGAGGCAAACACAAGGCATTTGGGCAGTGTTTGGTCTAATAATGAGTAAGAGCAGGAAAAAGTGATGAAATCATGCTGCAGGAGGTGCTCTGTCCATGGTGCTGATGCTCAACATGCCCCAGAATGGGTACTCGGCTTTGTAATCAATTACAGATATATTTTCTTTTTTAGATGCAGCATGATGCAAAAACCAGAGAGCAGATTAGAAATACAACACGCAGCAGCCTGAAGCGCATTAGTGGCATTTACCATGTTAACTCTGTACAAAGGTCACACTCGCTCGAGCAGTGCTCAGACAACACTAATGTGAGTTTGACTGACTGATCAGCCGCTTGTTTGGCTGAAACAACCTGCAGCCAAATATGGCTGAAATGTGGCTGTGCCTGGAGTTTCTGGCAGAACAATGCTGACTAACGATTCTTGTGGGAAACGTGGCATCAGAGGAAAAGGAGGAGAGCAAACAGAGCCTCGCTCAGACTGAAGAGAGTCGGGAGTCTCTAAAGGGGCCAGTGCGTGTCGTTACAAAACACTTTGTAGAAACTGGATCCAAACGTGGGCACACTATAAGAAGATCAATGCATCGCACTGCTCATCGACAGAAACACAGCTCCTTCACTCTGTTAACTTAATGGAAAAGACCAGGTCCAGTATGTCTGTATATATTTAGTTGACACGATGGTGCAGCGGTTAGAAGGTTTGGGATTCAAATCGTCTTTTTTCCAAAGACCTGCATGTTAGATTCATTCTATTCATATGTGTGCAAAGATGAATAAAGACTAGATAGAAATGCACCATCAATGAATCATTACTAATGACAATACAGAGGTTCAGGACTGCCAACATGCATCACCTGTTAAAGGTGTAACAGCAGTAACATGGAGAGCCCTGCCCTAGAGAAACCTTTCAAAATAAAAGTACTCAAAGTGAAAATAAAACAGCATTTAAGCAACAAATGAAAGTTCAAATTCAAAATAAAACTTGATGACCCCTAATTTGACCTTTTGCAGAAGGATTGAAGGACAAAAGACAGAAAAGTGATGCAGATGAGGAGAAAAGAAATCTGATTGTTGTTCTGGAGCATTTCTGTCTGAAGGTGGAACTCAGAGCAAGGAAGAGAAAGCATGAATATTTACATCCATATTTGCCTCTCAAGGACAAACCACACAGAGTTAGGCTGGATTCAAGCTCTGTTTTCCTCTCATTACTCTTTTTCACTGCCTGACCGGCTGCCTCACTCTCAGTCACTGTATATGCAAACTGACAGATCACAAACACACTCAGCCCGTCGTACATTTGTGCTGATGAAGTCTGTATGAAATCTAGTGTATCAAGGCTACATTTTTACACATCGCGTGTTTGTGAAGAGGTTTCTGGCACAGACGGAGACGACTCTGCATGCAAGAAGTCCCTTTTCATCATGTCAGTGAAAGCATTAATGTCAGGCTGCTGCTCTTCATCATGGCTTCACACACAAACATACACATACCTAGACATGCATGCAAACGCGCGAGTACACACAGCCTGTCCTTTATCACACACAGATGCTCACATGCTGCGAGCATGCCTCCCTGATAAAGCAGAACAGAGCAGACTAATCCAGTTGAATGACATGGCTGTCCATCCTTCCTCTGCTCCAAATGAAGAGTAATGAAGACAGCCGTCCCACGCTGCAACAGCAAGACGGCGCACTGCTGCACTTATTATGACTGGAGGGGGAGGAATGAGGGGTGAGGAGGAGGAGATGGAGAGGGGTGAGGAAGATGGGTGGAAGGGTGAAAAAATAAAAATAGAAAGATCTGGAAAATAATGACAGCCCAGATTCCCACTAGTGGGAGAACGTGCACGTTCAAAGGTGTGTGTGATTTAGCTTCAGTGGAGATGAGTCCAGAAACACCGCTGCATGCTTTCTTCTGTTTCTGCCAGTATATTTTATTTTTATCTCCTTGAATGTGCTCGTATATGTTAGTTCTGTTGTGAAGCAGGCACGTGCACAGAGAGGTCTGAGGTTGCATTCATTTAATAAGTTTGAGGTTCATGCACACCTTTGTGCTGCAGAATTCCCCTCATCCCCCTCGGATATGTCAGCGCTTCTGCTCTTTCAACCCCTCCACCAGCCCCCTGTGACCTGAACATGAACGCAAAGTTGTCAGTTTACGAGTCGACTCGTATTCCTCCTCGTCTCTGAGATGCGGGAAAGCACTAGAAAAAAAACAAACAGGAACTTTTCCATCATATCTCGTAGCATCTCTTTTCATTTCAGTTGATTTTTTATCTTACAGTTTTGTAAACCCCGTATCAAAAAATAAACCAATCAGTTAATCGGACCTTTCAGAGTATCATCGCTGTGTTTGGATCAGACTCACGGTACCACCAGCTGACCACTTCCTGACGACCTACGAGTCTGTTTGAGTTATACACCAGCAGCAGCTCATCGGTTTTTCAGTTCTTACATTCAGAGGAAGCTGGTGTAAAGATTTAAGGAACATGCGTTCAGCTCTCCTGGTTCCTGTGACGGGATCAGCTGTTCTGATGAAGGTTAGAGATGAAGATAAACCAAAAGAGGGTCTGTGAGAGAATGAAGAAGAAGCAGCTTTCACTGTGGTAATTTGTTTGGTTTGTGGTGTAAAGTGTGCTCGTTTCACTTTATGACCAGGGCATTTGTAACACTGTTATATTAAACCCTAACCCTGAGCTATCAGGACTTTTAGTTCTACTAATTTGTCAGGGGACAAAAAATAATCAGCCTAACGAACACACACTGGGAAATATTGTGATTAAGAAAGATGCTTTTCTTTCCTCGACATAAAGAGTTGGGTTTAAACTCTAATATCAGTGAGGTCATTGGTAGTTCATGCACAGTTTAGGGTTGCACCAAAATGAAAAATCTTCTAACAGGAAACCTGTGGTGCCAAAATACACCAATGTAGCATGTGGCTAATAGACTGGGCAGGTACGCCGGTGATGCTAATGGCTGTTGATTTTATTTGGATTCTGGTGAAGATGAGAAATGCCAACATCCTGCCTTAAACGTGGAGCTGCAGCTGTGATTAGCTGTAAGCTTGAGCGGTAACAGTCATAATGTCTCACTCAGGGAAACTCAGGTCCTCCAAACAGCTCAGCTACGTTTTGATAGAGAGAGGGAACAAAGGGATGAAGGAAAAGATAAAGAGGCCAAAGGGAGGTTAGAGAGGGTAACTGATAGGATCGGGGTTAAGCAGGAGGATACCGATGTGATGGATGGAGAGGACTGCAACTCCGTGAGGCAGATGGAGGGGAGGAGGTATCGATAAATTCCCGATGCTGATTAGATGAAAGGATAAAAGAAAGGGAGATGGATGAAAGAGGGGATAACGGGTGGAGGGATGAATGATAAGGGGGCAATCTTGGAGGAGGGGGAGAAGGGGCTGCTTGTAGTTGGAGGATAAAAAGCAAAGGATAGAAGGATGGAGGTGGGTGAGAGACAAACAGACTGAGGAGAGGGAGACGGCAGCTAATGTATTTTTATTGAGATAATAAACGGTGTGAGAGGGAGAGAATTATTCCATCATTGCTTTATTACCAATAGCTGTGCATGTGCACACTCACAGAAGCACACACTCACAGAAGCACACACTCGCAGAAGCACACACTCGCAGAAGCACACACTCGCAGAAGCACACACTCACAGAAGCACACACTCACAGAAGCACACACTCGCAGAAGCACACACTCGCAGAAGCACACACTCACAGAAGCACACACTCGCAGAAGCACACACTCACAGAAGCACACACTCGCAGAAGCACACACTCGCACCCAGAGAATATTTGTTCTATTTTCATAACAATGAGAGGAGCCTGCAGTCTGCTGAGGATACGGGGGGGGGGGATCTAACTGATAAACAACACACTAAATGAAATGCGCACTCGCACACTTTCACCCAAAGCAGCAGCACGTGAGCCGCAGCAAACGGCACTTCATCACAGGGCGGCTTGACGTGAAACTTCTTTTCTCAGTTCATGCAAATCGCGTCATGCAAATCAGTGCAAGACAGTAAAGCAACTACAGAAAGGGACTGTGGTGTGGAAGACGCCGGCGTGGAAGAGCCTCGTGTTTCTGACACGTGCACGTTCACAGAGAGACGGCAGCCGTCAGTCTTGTGCTGCTGCTTCTCACTCGTTACTGAAGATTGCTGCTGTCAGAATCGATGAGTAGACAAGTCTGAGCTTCATTTCTTCCACGATCTTCACACAGACTGTGCCAACTGGGGCCGCCGTGGAGAGATTGTCTGAATGCAGTAAAGTGACTGTTTTACTGCAGCGTTGAACCTCTGATGCTCCTGTACAAAGCAGGTCTGATCCAAAGGTCCTGAGAAAACAACAAACAGCTGGCCAGCTGTTTGTAAGGAGGAGAGGCGGGTCGAGCCTGGACAGGAGAACAGTCCATCGCAGGACTAACACAGACAAACATGCCTGTGGTCCTCTTCGGTGTAGAATCAATAATTAACCTAACAGGCTGTGGGAGGTCGTACCCAGCTCCACACAGAGCCCACTGGGCCTGTGGATGTGAGGTGACAGCTCTAACCGCTGTGCCACCGATGACGTTTATATATTTTTTACAGTAACACAACACTGGTCGGTTAGAACAGTTGTATGGGCTCAAAATGTGGTCATAAATATTTTGTACTTGTAAAAAAGATTTGTGTGTGGACTTAGAAAAAAAACCCTGCAAGTTACAAGTACGGATTTTGACCCTATTTTTCTTCCTTTCATCTGATTGGTCAATGTCATGTCAATCACAAATGTAACAATCCAATCAGAGAGCAGATGGGTTTGGCTGTCGGAGGGGCGCTTTTTTGAACTGCAGGTCCTTGAAGGGTGATACAGTTTGAAGCTGGAGGATCTCTATATAAATATCCGATAGCAGCTAGGTCCCCTAACTTTCAGCAGCTGTTGAAAGGATAAAGTTGTGGTATATCAGTGGTTAGAAACACCATTATTACTTTAAGATTAGTTTAACACAAAGTCAGGGCTGACCCGGGACCATTGCTGTGAGTCACAGTGCGCAGCATAAAAGTCCTTTCACATCGGACGCAGGATGTGCTGCTAATGCTAACTGCTAACTAAAAGCAAAGGATCCAGAATTTGTTGCTGGCTGCTGGGCTCTGTGGGTTTTTGCAGCAGCTCTACCTGTACCTGTACTAGATGCACCTGCTCCTTGTCTTTTCTATCTCTGACTTTATGTCCTCTACAAGAGTTTGTTTTTGCTGGTTCCTCAAATGTTCAATAAAAACATGTATGCTAATTCATAACGAAGAAAGCTTTGTAATGAAGACTGTCATTTCCAAAACACTGCCCGCCCCCACCCCGCGGTCCGCAGCGCTGTTGAAAAGGCTGTGGAAGTCCCTGTATTAAACACGTAGACCTGTGACACAAAAATCACCAAAGTCGGACGACCACAGACTGTTTTCCTTCGTGGTGATGAAGGAAAATGCTGGGTTGGCATGTAAAAGGGCATTTATTCCCTTCAAGGACCTGCAGTTCAAAAAAAGCGCCCCTCGACAGCCAAACCCATCTGTTCTCTGATTGGATTGTTACATTTGTGATTGACATGACATTGACCAATCAGATGAAAGGAAGAAAAATCGGGTCAAAATCCGTACTTGGAACTTGCAGGGTTTTTTTCTAAGTCCACACACAAATCTTTTTTACAAGTACAAAATATTTATGACCACATTTTGAGCCCATACAGTTGCCACTTGTTTCAAAGTTTTCATGGTTACCGTGGTGATAGGTCTCCTCTTAAGAGTCTAATGGCGTTTTCACACCTGCGCTGTTTAGTGCGTTTAAATCGAAGTCTGGCCTGTTTCCCCCCCGGCACGGCTCACGTGTGCAGATATGAACAAATCGCACTCGAGTGTGGACCTGAGCAGCAGGTGGAGGACGTACAGTTCCAATCAAAGTCCGGAGTGGTTCGTTAATGGTGCGGACTGACCCCCAAACCAACCAACTACCAGGTGTACGTTACAAGTTTGAGCTGAAAAACGTCCCGCAGCCACAAATGCTTTGTGGTTATGAGAGAAGGTACTACAGATGTGCAAAGGTCTGTACGGGCTAGCAGCTAGCCGCGAAATGAGCCTAACAATTCCCAGTTTTCCCACACAGCAAATTCTTCCTGGATTTACTTTTGCTGTGGAGTTCACTTGGATTTTTCTCTGTATGAAAAGAAACCAAACCACAGGAAAAAGCTCCGAGTTTCACCTGGTTCAGACCACAGTAAACAAAGTATATTTGTTAAACCGCAGTGCTGCAGACACGAAACACTCTTTCTAGTAAGACTCAGTTTCAGTGTCATTGTGACAAATGGATCGACTGCTCGTTACTGTCCTGTGCTCCGCCATGAGGGTGGGCTGTACTTTCAGTACCTGAATGTCAGAGGGCGAATCTCAGCTTCGGTTTTGTGTGAATTATTGTTGCTGCTGCTGATAGCTGGAGCTGAACTACGTCTGCTTTAGTTTTCAGTCTTCAGTCTCCAAAGTCTGAAGGCAGCTGTGTCAGGTGAGGAGCGAGACGAGCAGCACGAAGGAGCAGCTCCCTCAGAGTGAGCTGTTTTAGCTCAGTGCAGGAGAAGATGGCCTGGGCGATCGGCTGAACTGGAATCAGTTTGACTTTCAGAGGCTCCTTCTTAGTGTTTTTTAAATATGTGTGTGTGTGTATATCTATATATATGGAGATATATATGTAGTTAATGTACTTTAATAGTTTATTTTTGATGGCACTTTGGGGCTTTGGAGCGCCACGAGTTCCAGAACGTACTTGTATCTGTGACTTTTGTGTCCACAGACTCTTTCATCGTGTACGTATTCAGTCATTCAGAGCATTCTGATATCAACGTGTTGTGTTGTGGATGATGAGTCGAGGCCCTCGATCCTTGTTTGCATAAAGTCGAGCCCTGAGCTACTTTATGCAAATCAGGGGCTGCTGTGACACGACTCCTCTGGAAACTCCTGAAAATCTTTAGAATCTTTGTTGAGCCAGACTCGTGGTTTATTTCTCTCCTCATATGTGCAGAAAACGTGAGCAGGTGACCTCAGACGGGTGTTTGTCCAGCCAGGTGCAGCTCAGTCATGACTGTGGAAGGAGAGAAGTGATCTCTCCTCACTGCTCCGTTAGCCCACACTACTAAACATTTACAGTCATTTTTAAAACTCTGCTATGACCTGAACGCAGCTTCGGCACATAGATCAGTTCAGACAAATATAATGTTTCTGTTTGCACACTAACATTTGGGATACGCCCAACAACTTTACACTTAGCGTTAGTGCTGAGATTACTGACGTTTCAGGTATTTAAGCTTAAACTAAAAGATCTGTGAAGCTACCGGCTGTCATTGTTCCATGCTCGGCGTGTACCTGCACGCAGGGCTCTCGTACACTGTCAGGCTGCTGCTTGGACTGGTTTGCACGTCACACATGGAAGCTCTTTAAGAACTAATAATAGGTCAGTCATGTATAGTATTATATAAGATATAGTGGCTGCACATGCGTCGACATGCTGTAGATGCACTCGGCACAGTCCCAACACGTGGCAGGTGTTTTTCTTGCGAAACATGCAGAAAAAAATGTTGCACAGCTGATGTACGCTGAGATGGTTCGTGGCGAGCTGACATCAAACACACACAGCTGAGCGTCCGTCAGTCTGTCTGCGTCTGTCTGTGTGTTCAGTGATGGAGAGATCAGCTGTGAGTGGAACAGCTGATTCCTGCACTTCCTCTCTGTGAGGATAACCCCCACAGCTCGATTTCTTGGTGGATGGTGAAAAAAAGGGATTTAGTTTAGCGCACATTTGATTTAGTTTCATGACCGCACGACACTGAAACACGTTTATGTGAATGTTGTGTGTTCGTTACACGTACGTTCTTTACAGCAGTGAGGACCAGTGAGGGCCCAGTGTTCCCAGTGGGTGCGGTTCGATGGAAAGAATCGCCTAACTAATCTGACAGAAAAGAAATGACAACTTAATTAAAGAATCAAGTGGACGTGAACGTGAAGAAGAAAGTTAATTAAAAAAGTAACAGTGAGAAACGGTCGGCCAGAATAGATTAAAATAGAAACGTGATGGTCGAAATGTGAATAAAGGCCGGATGAAAGGATGTAGGTCATCGTTAGCACTGTGCTACATGCACTCTTTCACTTTCAGCTCCAGCATGACGCAGGAAGAGCTGTGAGGGCAGGATCCTGACCCGGATACAGACACGAGTCACATGTGGGAAAGACTCTCTCTCCCTCTCTCTCCCTCTCTCTCTCTCTCCCTCTCTCTCCCCCTCTCTCTCCTCTCTCTCTCTCTCTCTCTCTCTTAGTCAGGTATTCATATCTTGTGGGGACATTTCATTGGCTGAGTGACCCTAACCATAACCCAACTGTAACCCTGACACTAAAACCACATTTTGAGTCTCAAAAATACCTTCAACTTTCAATTTTGGGTCCCCACAAAGATATGAATACACGCTGTCTCTCTCTCTCTGTCTCTCTCTCACACACTCACACACACACACACACACACACACACACACACACACACACACACACACACAGTCCAGACTCTTACCTGCATATTTTTGTAAGTTGATTTAAAGTGTAGGTAATCAGATGGGATTCAGAAGAAAAGAACAACATTATTTACACAAATTAAAGAATTCAATTCAAATGTAAAAATATTTGAGTGTTTTAATTAAAGGGCACCTTTTCAGTATCCTGTTCTAATGGTGGATAATGAGGTCAGTGTATGTACAGACTGATGAACATTTAGTTTCACATCCCTGATTCTCCAGGTTGTCATTTATTCCTGCTGCTAACAGTTGATAACACGTGATTCAAGAAGAGGGAGGAACAAAGGCTGACAAAAACAAGGTGCAGACAGGTGAGCTTATGCAGAAGGTGCAATCTAAAGAGTTAATGGGAGGCTGGGCGTACAGCAAAGAGAGTGGCACGGGAAAAGGCTTTTAGTGACATGTAAAGAACAGAGGAAATGATTTGTACTGATTGGCAGAGAAATCGCGCTGGAAAGGATGTGCAGCAGAGTGGAGATGGAGACGGGCGAAGAGAAAGATGGACGGATGGGGAACAGTTAGTGAATCAGGAAGTGCAGAGGATTAGTGAGGAGGAAGTGAGGTCAGCTATGAAGAGGATGAAGAACAGAATAGGAGTTGGTCCAGATGAAGAACAGAGCTGTAACTACAGAGCTGCAGCATGAAGATATGGGAAAGAACTGTTGAAGCTGGGTCAAGAAAAGAGTTTGAGGTGGAAGCGATGGAGATGTGAAGATTTTCATGTCGTCGATCTTTATATTGACCTAAGCTAAGAGCACAGAGGAAGTTTTCTAATTCTGAAGAACATTAAAAATTTACTCTGGTTTCAGGGCGTTGATTCCTCTTCCCCCACAAACCCAGCACCGGGCTCTGATTCTAATCGTCTCTGTTTATCTATACTCCCCCAACTCACACTCCAATTTCCTCCTGACACCTGCCCTCGCCATCCACCCCCGTACGGTTATTACTGCACCTTCTCTATATCTTCAACTTCTCTTCTTATTTCTCCTCAAATATTTGCACCGCCTTGTCTCTCTCTTCTCCTTTTGATCCTGTCCCTCACTTTCCTGTCCTCCTCTTCCACCTCCTGCCCTTCCTCTTCTACCTTTAATAAATCTCTACCCACACTCTCTCCTCTCCATTTCCTGGGCTTGAATCTCACCTTCCTCCCACCTCTTCCTCATCAAATCATCTAAATCTCCCTCTTCTCCTTCACCCCTTTTCATTTCCTCCTCTGCTCCTCCTCCTACCCACCCTTTCCTAGAAATCTTCAATTTACTGTACGCTGGTCTTCTCATGTGCTTGCCTCCCCTCCTCCTCCCCTCGCTCCTCCCCCTGTCCTCCCTCTTCCAGCCTTCTTGTAATCCCTCTCTTCTCCTGCATCACAGGTGAATCTCCCGTAGGGAACGAGGAGCAGTGGCGAAAATGGTTCTCCTCCTCTTCTCTGTCTTGGCCCACATGTCCCTTCCCCCCACTAATGTGTTTTCTCTCTCCTCTGTTTTGCCCCACCCTCTTTCCATTAACCTCCATCTCCCTCTCCTCCCCCATCACGACTCACCTCCTCTCTGCTGCCCAATTGCCTCCCCTCATTCCCAATGTTTTTCCTAAATTCTCCTCCCTCCCATCATCCTCTCATTCCCTTTCTCCCACTCCTTACCTCCCCTTTCCCCTTCTTTTTGGCCCCTCCTCACACCCACCCCCAAAAATACATTTTCCCACAATCCCTCCCTCCCTCCCCCCTCCCTTCCCCCTCCACCTCTGTCTGGACCTACAGAGCAGCGCAAGGATCAACATCTCAGAGGGTTCCTGTCCAGAGAGGATCATCACCATCACAGGGCCGACAGACTGTGTGTTCAGGGCCTTCACCATGATCACGTTCAAACTGGAGGAGGTAGATACTGGACACACACACACACACACACACACACACAGCTCTGACTGAAGTGTGTAACCTTTACTTCCTCTACACTGGGGCTGCTCCCTGGCAGGGAGCCATTTATTATACGATATGTCTAATGGGATTGTCTGACCTCACAGACACTGGTACAAGCCCATATGCACACACACACACACGCACACACACACACACACACACACACAGTAGTTAGTTACGTGTTTTCTGACATGGTTACCGGGTTTGCTCCATTTGTCTTTGACAAACTTTAAGTTCTTATCTTGTCATTTAAACTTTGCTGCTAATCGTCACCAAATGAAACATTCACATTTATTGATGTACTGTTGGTTCTAAGTTAGGCAGACGTTGCCATGGCAGCATCCTCCTGTCTCTGTGCACCAAACATAAAAAAACAAGAGGCTTATTTAGGTCAGTCTTTCCTGTGAGTTTCTTGTGCTTTTAAAGTGTAAAAAGAGTTTAAAGCCTTCAGCTATGATGTCATCTCAAAGGCATCGTTATATTGTGTTAAAGCGATATCAGCTGAAAGGACAGAGCTGCTGCTGTGAAACCGGACTGTGCAGCATCGGGCGTATCAGCTGTGATGCCACCCACTCATTTTCCCGCCTTGATATGTTTTGGGGGTTAGAAGACCGTATTTGGATGGAAAGGCGGCGTGCTAACATGCTAACATTTGCTGGCTTGTTAGCAAGGTGACTCCATAGCACACGTGACACACCTGGCACCTTTCAGAGTTATCATAAAGGAGTAACTATCCATGGAGGATTATTTGTTGTTCCAGGCTTTAAAGTCGGATATTTTAACAGAAGAGTCCATGAAGGTCATTCATTCCACCCCGCCTTCATTTCCCCGCCCCGAGGGAGGCCAATCCTACATGAGTCTATTTGATTTTACAAAAAGAGCTTTTAAAGCTCATTTATTAACATAATATGTAATTTCTGCCACTGCTGGGTTCAGTCAATCAGTCCAGCAGCAAAAGACGTAGTTTGATGTTGGTGTGAAGTACTGTGCTGTGAGTCGTCTTTAGCACCACTGCTAATAGGTTACACAGAAAGAAAGGTAAGGTAACCTTGTGTTGAAATTCTCTGTTTTATTTAACTGTAACATGACCTGTTAGCTGTGTTACAGCAGCCGAGGGAGGTGACGGCAGCGACACATTAAACAGAATAAAAGATGTTTCTGTGGGTGAAGTCAGGAAACATAAAACATATATTACATTTTTAAACATCTGTGTATTTACCTTCTTTAGTTGAGGCCTGCAAAATGTAATCCACAAATATTTTGGCCTTTAAATGAGATGATGATGATTATCAACGAGGAAGAACTGGCGCAGACACGTATGTTATTTGATCGTGCTGTTTTTGGGTCTTTATCACTGCATATAGTCAGATGGCAGAAACAGCTGTTCATACACATCAAAAAAATGAAGAATAAAAACGTTCCGTTTTATTCAGACAGCGTCAAATCGCAGCAACAGCTGATTGAAGGTGCTTCGTATTGTGAGGTAGAGGCCCTGCAGACGAGGAAGATATCTGCCAGATGCCTCTCTGTCTGACAGCTGTATTGCATTATAGAGGGTGATAGCATTATCCATGATGGATAACAGTGATGTCCAATCACAGAGCCAGGCTTCCCGGTCAGTTTGTTAAACCCTACAGGATGCAGGTGAAGTGGTGATGGGTCTCAAACTATTACTCTGCAGCATAAAATGTATTTTCTGTTGTTTGTCAGTCTGATTTCTGTGGGTTTGAACATTATTAAGGACATAATTTATGACTAAGGCAGCACGGTGGCACGGTGGTTAGCACTGTTGCCGCACAGCAAGAAGGTCCTGAGTTCAATTCCACCATCAGGCCGGGGTCTTTCTGTGTGGAGTTTGCATGTTCTCCCCGTGTTTGCGGGGGTTCCCTCCGGGTACTCCGGCTTCCTCCCACCGTCCAAAGACATGCAGCTTGTGGGGCTAGGTTAATTGATTAATCCAGATTGCCGCTAGGTGTGAATGTGGGAGTGAATGAGAGTGTGAATGGTTGTCTGTCCCTGTGTGTTGGCCCTGCGACAGACTGGCGACCTGTCCAGGGTGTACCCCGCCTTTTGCCCTATGACAGCTGGGATAGGCTCCAGCGCCCCCCGCGACCCTGAAAAGGATAAGCAGAAGCGAATGAATGGATGGATGGATGGATAATTTATGACTAATCATTGGTCAAACAACCTGAAGGCAAAAAAAACAACTAATTGTAAAAGGCATTAAAAACAGGGTTTGGCTGATTTTAAGAACAATCATCTTTAATCAGCCACAAGATCAAATCTTTTCTTAACTGAAGATCAGAGTTTAAAGTAGTGGAAACAGGAACACTCCAGGCTAAATGTCGTGCTGTGTTCAGATTTTGTTTAAGCCAAGCGGCCGAATCAGTGAAGTGTCTGTAATTACTCTGCATTTTCAAAGGTGTGGATGACATCAGGAGAAAAGCAAAACGTCTTGTTGATGTAGATGTGGAGCGAACTCTGACAAACAAGCCGCGCCCGGCTGTCGGGTTATTGGTTACAAGCTCTCGCTGTGCAATCAAACACAGAACAAGTGGAGACCAAAGCACTGAATTCAGGGGAAAATATTTCAGCCACAAATGTAGAAATGTTTCCCATTAAACACACGCATACAGTGTAAGACGAAGGAAATGAGTTTGGCTGCATGCGTGCCGGTTCACGGCAGAGTGGTTTTGGCTGCAGAGAAATGAAATGTCTGACAGACATGACGCAAGCTGAGAAATTAAATCCAGGCAGATGGTATTTAAATCTTAGCAATCCTAATGGAAGATAACAAGATGGATGGGGGGGAGGATCGGGGCAGAGAGTGGACGGTGATTTAGAGAGTGGTGGACGGGTCGCTGAAGGGATTTTAAAAAGCTGTGAAATGAGGAAGGAGTGAGAGAGAGAGGGCAGAGAGGGTTTAAAAAAGAATTGGAAGAGATAAAGAGATGAGGGAGGAGGGGGTCCTATGAAGAATTAATGAAGCTGGAAAGCAGAGAATATAAGAAAGAGGCATGAAAAGTGTCACCGAGGGATTAAATAAAGGCTGTAATCGGGGAGATCATGCACAGCCTTAGTCTTAGGACCTGCACAGGTTCAGGTGTGTGTCTGGGACGGTTGTTACCTAACACGGCATCCCGCTGCCTCCAGCATCATTCTGAGGGGATGAGTGTTTCCCATGGCGTGCAGCATCTCTGCCGTAGGGACAATATGATGCTGGAGGGCTGGGCTTCAAACTGAGACCAAAAACCAGGCTTCATCACCCAGGCCTGAGCAGGCAGGAAGTGGTTAGGCCTGACCTCAGGATAGAGGATGTCTTAGTTATTTCTGGATCTTTGGGAAGAGTTCCTTCAATTCAAAAATATGTTTTCACACAGCAGGAAGATGAGCCTGGTATCAAACGGTAGGTGTAATGAGACCATATGCTATCATTTGTTCTGAGCAGCTGCCTCAGTGATCCGACTCTTGAAAGTTTACCCAAAATGCACTTAAGGTTTGTTTTTTCCAGAAAGCAGATCAAAGCTGCAGGGTGCCAGTGCTTTGTTCCTGTTCCCTTACAACATTATATGATATATCCCATGATACTAATGTGCTGAGATGTTTATAGACAAAAAACTGACAGAAAAATGTTGATTTCTTGCCCATGTGTACACACAAACAGCATTTGGTTCAGTGGGCTCGTTGTGTAACCGTTTCATACTAGAGATGGCACGATACCACTTTTTTATGTCCGATACCGATACCGATATCATAAATTTGGATATCTGCCGATACCGATATGAATCCGATATAGTGTTTTTTAATCAACAAAACTGTTTTTTTAAATATCTTGCTGCATTTTGTATAAGTTCATACTCAAGTTTAAAACAACAACTACACTAAAGCTATTCTGTTATACCTGTATGCAAAAAAAAATGTTTCATAGTTCAGCAATACTGATCAATCTAATAAACTTAAACCTGCACCATCCTCCCTATTCTGGTATTTTAAAGAGTACTTAGCGTAAATATTAAGCAACCTAACTAATAGAGTTCCAACTCCCAGCAACAACAAAAAGAAATAAATAAAAAATAGGGAACCACCCCTCACGCTCCACCTCATGATGCTTAATCGACGTAATCAACCTTAATTTGATGAAGTGTGAAAAAAATGCACAGAAATCAATTATTTTTCAAGAAATATTAAATAGATTCAACATCTTTCTTCAACAAAATTGCAGACTGCACAGATGGTACCTTCCCAAAGGAAAAAGTACTATAGCTTACTAGGGTATATATATTAGACTTAATAGTCACTATATACAGTAATTGACTTCTATTCATTTTACATCAAATTAAAACTTTGGGTGTCAGATAATTATTTATTAAAAGCTCGACATTTTAAATGAGAATAAGAAAGAAAAGTATGTCTTTGTGCCCCCTTTTCCCTGTTCATGCCCTATCGGCCCCCCCTGGCTAAACTTTGCTAGATCCGCCCCTGCACAGTTACAGCCGTCAGCTACGTAGAAAAAGATCCTCGAGTAGAAAGTAATATTAAATAAATTCTAACAACAGCTGATCAAGCTTAAACGTGCTGCTGTTGTTCAGCCGCTGGTTTCCTCTTTCTGGCGCAAAGTGGGCCAAAAACAAAGACGGACTCGTGACAGAAAAGCCGATCAGCTGATCAGTTTCACGATTGAAGTAGCAGCCGGAGAGCGAGAGGCAGTCGCTCGTTAAGCTTAACGCAGGAATGCTTTACAAACATTCAGAGATGGACTTACACACTTGCTTTACTTCTCTCGGGGATAACTTTGTCGGAGATGAAATGCCAGGTTGCTAGCGAAGCTCCACATGCTATCCAGACCACAGGTCCCGCATGCCACAGCCGCTCTATCACGTGATGCATACTGCTCCGACGTGCTAACGTTCTGAGGCGAGTTACGGCGTGTTGCAAGTTTTGTGAGGTGCTTTCGTGATATTTAATGGATCGGATTACATTTTTTATTTTTCTCCGATATCCGATCCAGTCATTTAGGTCAGTATCGGACCGATACCGATACGTAATATCGGATCGGTCCATCTCTATTTCATACTGAAAGATGGTCTGTATTTCACAGCCGTGCAGCCTGATATCACAAGATTGCGTTGAACCACCTCAGGCAGATGTCTGTGCACCTCTGCTAACACAGAACAGAGAGAAATTAAAGGAATGTGAACGTAAAAGAAAATTAGAATGGCTGATGGACGTGTGTGTAGTTAAACTGGGATATTAAATGTGAGATGCCATTGCTAAAAAATGCTGAAAAGAGAAATGAACGTTATAGACGTGCGGATAAATTAACACAGCATTAGAAAGAAGAGCAGAGAGGATTTTAAAAAGTAAAAAACAAATAGAAAATTAAAACCAATGAGGAGGAGAGTCCATAGAGCAGGGAAGGGGGTGGGGCAGAGCTGAGAGATGGTACTGAGAAAGGGGCTGGAGCAGGAAACGCTGCCCAGGAATGGAGATGGAACTGGAAAACAAGGTGATGAAGGCAAGATGCCTCTGGTGACCAGATGGGATAGTGGAGGAGGTAGAGGACCAGTGGCCAAGGAGGCAGAGCCTACCTGGTAGCCTAAGAGGGGGAAAGGCAACAGTGGAGACGGAGGCCTCGCAGGCGGTCACCGATAGTGAAGGACATGGGACCCCTCGGGAAGCTTAGTCGATGGCAGATGGTCCAGATGGGGCCCATCCCAAGCAATATGTTTAGGCTGCATGGGGCTCCTGGGCTTGGATTTGGCGGTGCTAGTTCACAAAGAACAGGATCTGGTGGCTCAGGGTTGTGAAGTGCAGGGAAGCTGACCTGTAATTAGCTCAGGTTCAGGGAGAAGCACCTCTAAAGGAGCAGGCGGTATCCCCCAAGTCCCTGGTGAGGCCCCTGGTGGCCTGAGTCATCCCTGGGTGGAGAGACAGGCTGGGTCTCTGCGACCTTCATCCTAAAGACAGGAATGAAGGTGTCAGCCAAGGAGAACTGATGTGCAGCTGGCTAGGGTGGCGAACATTGATGTCTCCATCAAACGTGACTGCAGAGGCGGTGATTAACAGCATCTACAGGGACCGTGCTTCCTCTTAGGAGTGGGTGATGATTTGGAGGCTATAGTATGCATTGCAGCAGTCGAATGGCTCCAAACTTACCTGAGGATGTGGTGCCCAGGAGCCATGGGACCCCAGGACCACAACGTGCCACATATGGGCAGGCGAGTTTGCCTGAAGATGGGCTCACGCTCAGGGGTGAGCCATGGCTTCAGTTCAACGGTCCTCTTTAAAAAGGAGAGAGCCATCCACCGCCATTCAAAAGTCTTACTGAGCGCTGGGTCCATTGCTGGTTGTATCATTCTGACAAGAGTCACAGGAGCCAGAACCCATAAGCAAGGCACTGAGGGGTCCTGGCTCCTGTGAGGATAAAGTCCAGAACATCCAAACCAGAGGCAGATAGAGAGTCACACAACAACGAACACAGAGAAACCGAACTTGGAACTAAAGGCTCATTGTTAAGGAAAAATACGAAGGAAAATCCAAGGAGTTAACAATATAAGCATCAGTCAAGAGTTTACTTTAACAAGTCCCCAAACTCAAAAACCCTCAGTCCAAGATCCAGGACCATGACAAGAACGTCTGTGATGATGGACAGATGGAAGAGTTGAGGATGGAGGACAAATATAATCCAGAGAGAACTATTAGAACTTGTTTATGGATGTGAAACCTTCTACTGCAATTTGTTTTAAAATGTGGCTAAAAATGTAGCGCAGAAATTCAGCTTCATGAAACACATCAGGGAGGGATTTAAAAAACCATCTGCATCAGGACAAACAGGAAGAACAACAAACTTCATCTCCAAAGAAAAACCTCCTGGTTTAAGGAACATGTGTCCAAAATAACCAACCGGGATCAAAACCGTTGGTGCCTTACCCCATTTCTGCTTCATGAACCACTTTCTGCATGCAGAGCTGGCTGTCAATTACCAGCTCTGCATGCGAGAGTGCGCACAGAAGGAGGAGAAGAGGCAGCGAAGGCTTCTGTAAGAGATTTTTGATGATATAAATAAATATGTGTTCCTGCAGAGGAGGGATTGGAGTGATTTCATTCAGACCACGTTCATCTGATGGGCAGCCCAGACAAGACGGCGCTCTGTTATTTACATTTCACATGCAACGAGGCTCCGAGTGCAGCTCGGCCTTAATTGATTGAACCAATCGTATTAGGACCAGGTGATTTGGACTGCTATTTATTACCTGAGTTAATTAAAGTCGGAGAGGGAGAGTCATACAGAACGAGGGGACGGAGGGAGATTTGGTAAAGGATGGAGGAGCAATACAGAGAGAAAAGGAGGATTTAAGCTGCCATACGCAGAGATAGTATGTAATGAGAAAAGGGGGAGAAAGTTGGGAAGAGCTGCTAAAAAAAGAGGAGATGCAATTAAAAAGTGAGTGAATGAGTGAAGCCTTTCTAACAGCAGTTTAGGAGGTGGAAGAGTTGTGAAGTTCAGGGCTGGATGGGTGAGCGGGAAACACTCCTGAGACTGTCCTGGACTTTCATTCAAAGAGTCAGATTCAATACAAATGACAGATAATTACTTCCTGACATTAGAACAAACATAATGTTGTCATGAGCTGATGTAAAAGCTTTTCTAACCTGTTAAAAGTATTTAGTCTTGTGAAAAATAAAATATTTGAACCTGTTTCCTGAACACTGCTTCTTCTCATTAATAAAAGACAAAGATGGCAGCTCACCTACCAACTGTACAAAACACAACAGAGTCGCCGCCTCCAACTGTGGGAAGCCACCAACTGTGCCCAGAGATAATCAGAGTCTGACTTCACCAAAGAGGGCAGCGGGCAGGGGCTGCCGAGGGGCGAGCAGGTGTAGTAAGAACTGCTCAGATATGTTCGGGCCATCAAAGAAAACGGAGCGAAACAGCACAGAAATCTGCCACCGCCACACGGTCTGGTTCAGGAGGCAGATCAGGTCATCTCCTAAGAGTGCACGCCACATATCCTAAAGCAAGATGCTGACCCCAAGTTGCTCTCTGATGCGTCCATCGGGGTATAAATGTGCGTGAGTCTTAGATTAAAAAAAAAAGCATAGAAAAAGTGCTTGTATGAAAAAATAATAAGTAAATAAATACATTGAAATAGTATGAATGAGGTAAGCTGTATAAAGTGTTTTGTGTGCTCAGGTAGAAAAGAACATTTCCCGTCCCTGGATGTAATTCAGGCGTTTGCAGAAACCTTTTGTTTGTTGTCCACAGGTGGCTGTGAGTCACAAACTTTCCTTTTCTTGAATAAATACCTGCAGCTTTGCATGCAGGGAAAAAAACCATTAGCACATTTCCACAGTGGATCGGTCAGGATCTGACAGTAAAGAAAGTTTGGTGGTCGTCTGTGACGGGTGGACTCCACACTTACAGGACAGACTTGTTTGTAATGAACGCTGCTCTATCTGGATAAATCCTGGCCTCGCACCTGAGCTGTCAGATTTACTCGCTCCTTTACTGATCTACACGGTTTTTTGCAGCTTCTGTTTGATTTCAACTGAATTGTCTGCGTCTGGCTCAAGAGTTTTGCACAGTGCGGTGTTTTAGACGACACGTGGTCTGCTGACTTGACAGAATTCGGCTATTTCCGAATAAGCCTGCCAGAGTCGCCCCGGGCTGCTTCTTAATTTCCACCTGAAAGAACATCATCAGATTTTGTCAGAAGCAGCTGCAGAAGTGTAAGAGCAGAGTGGAGACCCCGGGGCCGATGAATTCACTATAAGGCTGGGTGAATATGGAAATACAATAACTCTGGGTAAGATGGAATAACAAGTTATAGCAACAAGTCAGTGATATTACTGGACCTGTTCCAAAAACCTCAGCTGCATCTGATGCAAGAGAGGAGCTAAAGAGTGCAGCATCGATTGTAGTCATGGTTGTACCAGGCAGCGTTATCGGTGCATGTGCTACATGCAGGCTTCACAGATGGAGATGACTTGTGTTATTCTAACAGATATGGTCTGGTTCTGGAGTGCAAACTGTCAAGATTTTCACCCCACACGAGCTCTATATGTTTTACTTTCATTTATTTAAAGGAGACCTGAGGCACCACCCAGATGCGCTTTAACTTTTTTAATGTGATAATATTTTGATTTCACAACTGAAGTCTGAGCAGAGGACTGGAAATCAGGAGCTTACACTCACATCCACATCAGGCCGGTCAGACTGTGTAAAGCCTGCCAAGTGCAACCATTATAATAACAATATACCAGATATATACAGAAAGCACAGAGCCTAGAGGTGCACTGCTTCACTGTGATTGGCAGAAAGATTAAAATATTTCTGGGAAGTCTTCAAACGCACACATGAGAGCTTCTGGAAAGATGAAGCAAACGCGGACGAAGCGCATTCATCGGACGCTGGATGAAACAAATCATCTGAAAGATTAGTCGAGCTTATAAACACGTCAATTAAAAGACAAAAAGAAATGTTTTGCTCATTTTGAGTAAAATTGTCTTCAAATCAGCAGTCAGATCAAATCGTGACCTTTACAAAATGTGCAAATCCATCTCAGTGAATAACTTCCAGCAGCTTGTTTTAGAACGACTGTATTTATAGCTTTACATTTTCTTGTTTAACTGTTGCGTGTGATTGCATATGTTTCTAGGATGTATTTCGAGGCTGGAGACCTTGGGAAGGAATCCTATTAGCTTCTCTAGTGGAAACCAGCAGTGATTCAGCTGAACTGTAATTTATTAGCTACAGAATTTCCAGCCTGTGTTTGACAATCTGGGTTACAAGAAGTAATTTTTCCAATGATAATGTAGCAATTCTTTTACAAAATGTGGTTACTGTGTTGAAAAGAAAGCCCACTTTTAAACGTCTGCTGGCTTTTGATGAAATGAAACCAAACCAATCAGAGCGTACGGAACGTGATCTGCTATTATCCCGACTTGAATGCCGCCTATTCATCAAACTTCACGGACCTTGACTGGGAGTAGAGAGCGCTCTGTGTGTGTGTGTGTGTGTGTGTGTGTGTGTGTGTGTGTGTGTGTGTGTGTGTGTGTGTGTGTGGAAGGCAGAAGTATAAACAGAGAAAGTCAAAGTCGGAGAGGGGAGTCGGTGGCAGAGAGGGGGAGACAGAGACGTTTGACCAGGGCAAATATAGTCTGTGATCTGCATCGGAATTAAAGGAACGACAGACAAGTGTGGAAGTTGTCTTTCCAATCAGCGCTAACCTTTCACAGACTGAGCTCACAGACATTAAATGCAAATATTTATTATGAGCATTAAAAAATGTCCAGTAATAGACTTTTTTTTTTTAGTTACATAAATTAGATTAATTTGGTTTGCTGGTCTGTGCTGCAAAAGAAGCAAATAATACACTTACATGGAGACAGACTGTGCAGAGGTTTGGCACCACCTGGTTGTTTGTACTGGAGCCAGTTTGAAGAGAATAGTTGCAACTCTTAGAGGCACAGTGTTCCTTTACAAGCCTGAGACCACAGCTAGCCACGGGCTAACATCAGCAAGCCGACCGACACTGTAGGTACACAGCAGGAAGGTTATCATATAACCAAGTGCAGCAACTAAATTCACGATTAATTTCGCCATGATATGACGATATACGGGGTCATCTGAAACAGGAATGACTAGGGCATTTATCACATGGTCCATCCATCCACTCATCATGGTCTAAGTCACAGAGGAAGCAGTTCAGGAGACGCACAGATGCCCGTAGGTGTAGCAGCTCTACTCTGAGCCCCTCCTGATGAAAATCACAATCAGTTTTTTCTTTCATGAGCTGCCAGCGTTTGTCTCATTGCAGATCTTGGTTGCATTGGACTTGAATATTTTTCTGAAGCTGCTTTAGCCTCAGGTTTTGGTAATCGTCATTCCTTTAACTACTGGAGAGCGAGTTCAGTGCTGTCCTAACGTAACAGTCAGGAGCCTTCTGTTTGCAAATGGCCTCTTACATAAAAATGTGTGCTATGCAGAAGTGCATCTCACGTACTGTGCCACTACAGCTGTGACAACGCAATCCACAGATTACCTTTAATGTACTTCAGTAATCATGGCATATCATTTTAATTTACATCTGTTCATTTTCTAAGTAACTAAATAGATTTTTGGATGTGGAAGTAGTGGTGTGCTGGAGGTGGGTTGCAAAGTGGCTTGCAGAAAGCAGGTTCAGGCCACTGAGGGATCAGCTGATGTGGGTTTATCCACAGAGCTGCAGAGCCAGTCTGAAGTAACACTGTCTCATTTATTCAACACTACAAGTTTCAGTAGTGATTATTTTTGTGTGTCAAGCTTCTTTTTATATTTTTAATGACAAGAAACATGTTTAGTGGTGTTTGGTTTTTTTTGTTGGGGGGGGGGGGGGGGGGGTCATTCCTTTTAAAGCTCAACTTCTGTTGTTTTTAGTTTTTATCTGACTTGAATCCCAACACTGGGAAGAAACAGAAAATGTATTTTTGGGATTACCAGATGTCATGAAAAGCTGAGTGAAACTGGAGCTCCAGCTCTGATCTAACTGCCATAACAGCCTCGTCTGTTCCAAAGCTTAACTCCTGAAATCCAGCTCTTTAGAAATAAATCAATACGAGGACTGAGACGTGGTTAGGAAGGATAAAAAGGTTCATCTCTGATCATCTTTGTTTGCTTACATGTTTTGGTATGCATATCCAATGGGCTGCATTCATTCTACGCTCAAAAGCAAACATTAGAAATACTGTTTGTTTAATAAGAGCTTTGTTTTCCTACAGCTCAGATGTTAAAGGGCTCGCGCTGACAGACGGTGGAAGGCAGCTCAGCAGCTGCATGCTGTTCTCCAGGCACACTGATGGATGTATCCATCGAACGGAAATACCTCGAGCCCTTTAACGACTAAATCCATCTGTTTCTTTTCTCTTAATCTCAGGACCTGACGGCCTTGGTAGCCAACGGCACGGTGACCAGCAAGCCTCCCGTCACTTTACGGTTGGTCATCCCAGCGAGCCAGTGCGGTTCCCTCATCGGCAAAGGCGGGTCTAAGATCAAGGAGATCAGAGAGGTGAGCCGCTCGACAAGATGAAGTCTCTGTCGTAAAATCGGGCATTGCAGGAACGTTTTCCACTTTCCAAGAAGACATCAAACCAGATATGAGTTACTGCTGATTAACTGCTGATTAGCTAGTGCTCGATGAACAAGAGTGAAAGACCTAAACTACTTAAATATTGGCTCCTGCTTCTGGAAAAAAAAATACACACTTTATTTTAGATTTTTAAAAATCCATACACACTGTGGGAGCATAAGTGCTGGGCCACCGACACATGAGGCCTACAGGAGCTGCTGGCCATGGAAACCCACTGTGAAGCTCCCAGCCTGCAGTTTCTGTGCTGATGTTCATGCCAGAGAAGGTTTGACTCTCCAAGTCCTGTAGTGAGATGAAGGGCTTGGTTGGTGCCTCACATCAGGTCCGGTGTCATTTACACGAACTGTGAAGTGTCTGATGACGCAGAACAGAGCCATGAAAGTTTTGTGGCTGCAGTCAGGAGGTTGGTGGTTCTGTCCCTGTCTGCTGCAGTCTGATTGGCTAATATCCTTTGGCAAGATAAATTCAGATAAATTATCTCCAATGAAATGGTGAATGCCTGAAAGTTGTTCGTGGTGCTCTACTCACAGAACGCTATTTTATTCTAATCAAAACTTGTGAAGATACAAAAAACAAAACTACATCTGATGATAAAGATATCCTTAACAAAAATGTTTACCGAGTAAAATTTACATTTTTGAGCTCTAAAAGCCCCGTTCAGTCTGTCACCCATGACCCCAGATGTCAGAGAGAGGGAGCTGTTGAGTCTTGTCCTGTTTAATTTAGGATATAAACCCAGCACCGGCGTGGAACTGACTCGCTGTCTCTAATAGTCTGTTTGAGATTTAACCAGCAGAAAGTTAATCTGCATTTTACTGAGCAGAAGCTGCTTGGGCTTGTCTGACAGAGCAGACCCTGTTTGTAACAGGCTTTAATGGGCAGCTCTGTTTACAACCTGGGCACAGTGGAGAGAATGCAAATGAATGTTATTTTAGTATACCGTGACTGGCTTCTGTGCAAGTTTGACTCAAAGGTCATAAACATCAATCCAGCAGACAGGAAGACTCAAACATGAGCTCCCATATTTAGATACTAACTAAAAGCGCTCTAAAAGCAGGTCACCAAAGTTTTCTTTTTGATATGTAAAATACAAGGACCAGGCAATAATGTGAACACACACAGTGTGAAACAAGACCTTGAAAACTTCACAAAGGCTTCAGTGTGAATGTTGGGTCGCACATCTGACAGCATCCGCCGCCGCATTAGCCAGCTAATTAAGGGAAAATGGTAAATGGCCTGTATTTGTACAGCGCTTTACTAGATCTGAATTCCACAAGCGCTGAAACTTTTATTCATTTCGCTTTGGCTTTCTTACTAAATATCCTGAAACTACCACTTTGAATAGTCTTTGCTTAACTTTGAGTGCGTGAACTTCATGTCTATTAATATACAATCTGACACGTGACCTTCTGAGTTGTCAAAAACACTTTTTGGGGCCTCATGTAGCATCTGACAGCATTCTCTCTGCTTATATTTTTAGGGTACAGAATCACTGCTGTGTGTGTTTCTTTGTGTGTACAGACGACAGGTGCGCAGGTTCAGGTGGCAGGTGACCTCCTCCCCAACTCCACAGAGAGAGAAGTGACGATATCAGGGAGCCAGGACGCCATCATCCAGTGTGTTAAACTCATCTGCACTGTAATCCTCGAGGTACGTGAGTGAGGCCAAACAGGAAAACTGAGTGAAATTAACGAGAAAGTACTGTAGAAAATGTTCAAATGCCTGGTTTCCACAAAGCTGTGAAGTTTGGGGCTGAAAACCAGAGCCTGTGTGGAAACTCCAACAGCTGCAGTTCCGCTAAAGGCCACTCGGGGGTGGCTCCAGCAGTGAGTCAGTCCCCATAGACTCCCGTGTTAAAACTTTACAGCAGAAATAAACATGTTTACAACCTGGTACAAAAACCATTTTGGTCTCTATGGAGATTTTCCCTCTTCATAACATCATTAGGGGCGTGGCCTCTCTGACTAAGAGGTGAATGGTGACACAGGCGGTCATAGCTGCTAGCTGTCTGCTAGGCTTCACCTCAACTAACTGGAGTCAGCGAACGTGTTTGTGGAGGCTTTTAGAGGATTTTTAATTATCTGACCAATGATATGGCTGCTGTGGGGCTAGTTGTATTAACAGATCGTCCAAAAAGTGTGACCTCCTTCTAGGATTTTATATTTTTACATGGTGTCTGTGTTTGTGTGAGGGAAGCATGCAGTCTATTGATGTTGCTTGCTAACCTGATGACTTAGCAGACCCTAAAAAACCTTTTATCTGCAGAGAAATGAAATGCAAGGTGTGAAAAAGCAAGGCGTTAAAGGTGTTTGAGGCAGTGATGAACCTTCTGGCTCCATTAAACATGATATTACGTTAGCTAAAATACTAACGTTGAGGTTTTAAAATACTAGTTGGTGACATCAGAGTGTCTCCATTCATTGCATACAGTCTGTGGCTGATGCTCTGCAGGTTCATCACTGCCTCAAACACCTTTAACGCTGCTTGTTCAGCATTCCTGTTTTCACACATTGCAGCTGCTTTGGTGCACATTTCTCCTCAGTGCAAGTTTTTGTTTTTTGGATGTGTGCATTATCTGGTGGGTGGTTGCTATGACAACAGCCTTATGTGCCTTCATCCTTTTCTAAGCTAACCTTTACACCTTAATAATTAGTCAAAATGTCTGACATCATCTTACGTGATTAGTTCAAGGCTTTCTCTTCGTATCGGTATTTCTAGATTTGTCATTTTGTGACACGAGCATCATCGCCATCCTTCCCTGATCTATTATTACCATCACACTCGTGACACTCAAGACACAAAGCTTTTTTCTTCATCTGATGCAACCTGATGCTAATTTTGAAATAACAGAGCCGCAGGAGTGATTCTTTTAAAAATTTATGCAGCGGCTCTGTAATGATGCACACTCGTCTGCGCTTTATTACCACTACATTACATTTTTGTGAGATTTCGTGCTCCTTTCCAATAATCTTCAAAATGGAAACAGTAAAATTTATAATTCATGATTGTATTATAATTAATCAGAGACTGCAGTCATTAAGGAGAGCACGTCTCGAGGATTAGAAGCAGAAACTGAGAAATCAAAGGCTTCAGGAGCTCATTGGTATTCCAAGCACCTTAATCTGCGATGAGAAAGGAGGAGCAGAAAAGAAATAAAAATGCTGACCTTATTTAAACTTCATTCACTTTCAAGTGCTGGTACTTACTGTCAATGTGAAGTTGCATGCCTCCATTCACACTTTGTTTGATCTCAGTAAGAAATCTTTTGATGTACTTTGGTCCTCTGATGGACTGTTGTCTCCCTGCCGTCCACCCTGTGCATGCTTGGAAGTGATGCATCCAAACAGCACGTTGGGATAAATGAATGAGAAATCTATTTTTCTGTGAAGTCCTGTTGTCGGACGTAGAGTAGAGGTTTCTGCTGCAGCTTCACTTTATTCCACGGTGAATTTAGAGGGAACGAAATCTCAGAACTCAACAAAAATGCCAATGTAGACGGAAAAAAATTGATTCTGTTCATCTGGACGTAGTGTTTTCAGTCTCAGCTGACTGCAGGTTTTCCCAACCTTATATAAAGTACCTGAACTGCTCAGACAGCCAGCTCTCAGCCAAAGCGCCCATGTCCCCAACTTTAAGCCTTAATACATTTAAAAATAAAAAAGAGAAAGACAAACTATCCCACGTACAGTTGTTATATTATAAAGTGTAAATATGTTTGTTTGTTTGTTTGTTTGTTTGTTTTCTGGTGAAATTTTGGATGTTTTAGCACGAGAGTCAGTTAGCACTGCCTCAAGTGGACATTACAGGAACTGCATTGTTTTTGTACTTTTAAACTTCCTTTTTTTCCCTTTTTATTGTAAAAACTCAATCCATGAAGACAAAATATATGTATCACTTAAACTGTAAAGTAATAGTGGGGTACTGAGGTAGGAACAATATCCTCATATATTAAAGCATTAATCAGCATTGCGTCATTATAATGGCAGGTTATCACATTGTTACCAGGATATATTTCTGTCTGCCTCACAGACGTGTGTGTTTGCACATTTTTACCCCAGTTCTAGCCTCTTGTTACCCACTTACTTATATTTGAGTGCTGTTGATACTAGGGCTGCCACGATTTGTCGACAAAATCGTTGACGACTAATTCAATAGTCGACGCGTCGTTTGAACCTTGTAAGATCCTGAAAGACGCTGGAATAAGTAGTAGGATTTAAGAGGGTAATAACAGACTGAAACAGAAGATGGCAGCAATGCATCTACAAGGATGCCAAAGTTAAGTCTGGGAGCATAAAGAAGAATAATGTCCAATGCAAAATCTGCACAATGGAACTTGCCTTCCATGGCGGCACGACGGCGATGCACGAGCATCTGAAAAGGAAGCACGTCATGGCTTCTGATGACGAAGTGGTACAGTCATCTCAGTAAGCGAATTGGCTAGTTAGCTGCTAACATTAGCGTAAACAGCGAGCTACTTACTCATATTGATAGCTGTAAATGTTACGTTACAGTACTGCAAAAAAATATGTTCGTCTTCAATGGACTTTGTCACCAACAACTTGCACACATCGGCACACAATTTGGGGGCCTTTCGGTTTGTTGCTACAATCTGCAAATTTCACTAAAGGTTTAATAAACTATCATCTTGTCTTTATTTTTAGTTAGCACATACCTTAAACACTTCCAGCTGTAAGCTAATGATAGTTATATAAGATCAGATGCATGCTGGTGCAATAAGCTGTAGTTTTACGTCCAATGGATGCATGATCTGATTAGTCGATTAGACTAGTCGACTATCAAAATAATCGTTTGTGGCAGCCCTAGTTGATACAAGAGTGGGATGGATATTGGACATTACTTTGGAAAGTAAGCGATTTCCACAGATTACCTTCTTGTATCTTAATGCCCTACTATTACCATAAAAACTATAAGAGAAAGCATTTATAAAATGCACACATAAATGAAAAATATAAAGGCTGAAGTAAATATGAATTATCAACATGCAGGGCCCGTGATGTGAGAAATCCCAGTCTCTGGGGTCCACCGGTCACCCCCCCCCCACCTCCCCCACCTCTGTGCAAACTGTGAATGAGTGTGAGGGGGAATCCTGTTCTGCAAAGCCAAATGTTTTGCAGAATATGTGAAAACTTGTTTCATTTGATTACGTATTCATATTTAAATTGAGCGCTGACAGGTCATCATTAAGAATCTCATCAGCTAAAACAATTAGCCTAGACTCTCTGGGTGTATCCTACAACCAGAACTTAATGAGCTGCAGTGGATCGCAGCATGATGAATATGACATTAGTAGAGTGCCTGTGTAATAAAAGCGCTCAGCATGCAGCAGGAAAAGCCGTGATTCCCTCATTTCAACCGCATCAGCAATTCAGACAAACACAACAATCCAGCAGCACAGCAAGTTTAAATAAGAGCCGCTTGGCTTTTATGATGTTGTGCAGCAATAATGAAATAAACTCATGTTGCTGCTTAATGTCCCTTTGATGTCTCCCTGTTGCACCAAACACACAATAAGATAAAAATGGATGAAACATTAGCCGACACTTGATGATCAGTCACTCAGAGAATGTACTGTACAGGCTTAATAGGCTTAATATCCCAAATTAAATATAAAGCACGGTTGTTTCCCAGCCTCTGAAGTATTGAACCCCCTTCTGCTTCTATAAAAAATGATAGTTTTCAGCAGCAAAACTTATCACATATTAAATGATGAGCTTTATGCATTTAAAGATCTATCTCGTAGTCTTTTTAACTAAATCCTTCCAAGTTGGAAAAACATAAAAGCATATCTGTAATGTTAGAGGTTCTGCTGTTCTCCTGCAGCCAGAACTGCCATCCACTATTTTTTGGGTGACCACAGTTGGTGCAACTATCAGCAATCAATCAATTTAGTGCCCTTACTATATAACCACTGATGGTTTTTGCTTAGATTATGGCATCAGTGAAGTGGACCTACCACTCCGATGTCGTCACTACTGTGTATTAATGTGTATGTCCAAAAAAAAATCCCCCACTGCAAGCTCGGGTCCTCAGCCAGAGGCCTGGGAGCTCTACTGGACAGAGATCTCGGATGTTGTTCCTGGGATCTGCAGGAGCCACTCCCCTAGCTTTGGGGTCACTGCACCGAGTGCTGCGATTACAACGGTTACCTTCACCCTCCGCATCTTCTTGAGCTGCTCTTTCAGCCATTGGTACTTCCCAGGTTCTCATGTTCCTTCTTCTTGATGTTGCTATCACTCGGTATCGCTACATCTATCACTACGGGTCTCTTCCTCTGCTGGTTCACTACTACACTACAGTTCGTCTTGTGATTGGAAGGTTGCCGGTTCGAGCCCCGGCTCGTACAGTCTTGGTCACTGTGTCCTTGGGCAAGACATTTCACCTACCGCCTACTGGTGTTGGCCAGAGGGGCCGATGGTGCGATATGGCAGCCTCGCTTCTGTCAGTCTGCCCCAGGGCAGCTGTACCTGTAGCTGCCTCCACCAGTGTGTGAATGTGAGTGTAAATGAATAGTGGAATTGTGAAGCGCTTTGAGGGTCTCGAAAAGCGCTATAGAAATGCAATCCATCATTAATTATATCATCAGTTATATCGTTATTGCAAATTTTCAAATGTATATCGTGATAAATATTTTTGGTCATATCGCCCTGCTCTAGTGGTAGTAGGGACTGTCCAGATGTCACATCTTCTAGTAGACTTTCAGAGGATGCTTCACGTAGTCTTCGTAATCGGCCAGGAGGATCCAGGGTAGAGCTGTTATCCATTATCTCAGGTCAGCCGCTCTCGCACTCAAGGCCTTCAACGCACCAGTTGTTCTTGGGGTTTGGTGTCCAGTCTCAGAGGGTAGGGCTGATGATATCTCCCACCTCAAAAGTCAAGGAAACCACAGGACACATCCAAAAATGTTTCATCACAACGCTGGTAAAATGTTGCCTTGGTGGTTAAAATTTAAACAGGGTAATGACAAAAAGTACCTTTAACCCATATCGCAAGCTCATCCCTAAACTAACCAAGTAGTTTTTAGTGTTAAACCCAATCTATTAAACACAAGCGCCTCAATGGGGAGTCAGATTTGTAAGTTATTATTCCAACACTCGCCTTCCAATGTTTCAACACTGATTTCATGCTAAAGATATAAAGCAGCTGGTTTTGCCCTTGAATAACAGTGAGACACACACACAATGGTAAAACACAGCTCAGCACTACAATTGACTTTCTATTGACGTTGCTTTCACAGATGCCAGCCAGTGTTGGGGAGTAACGGAGTACATGTACCAGCATTACATACTTAAAATACAAAATATGAGTAACTGTATTCCGTTACAGTTACCGTTTAAAAAGGTGGTATTCAGAATACAGTTACTTTGTTGAAATAAATGGATTACACGGCGGTCTTTTCCTGTTTCATATGCTCGGCTGTGTCCTCTCTGTTTTTGGTAATTCCAGGCTGGTGGAAACCCAAACAAAACACACATTAAGAGGCTCTGATGTCTGTGTCTCAATCTCATGGCCCATGTCTCCTCTACTTGTGCCCCGAATAGTGATGTGAAGAAATATTTTTTAAAATTATTATTCAAAAAATGATTTAATATGAAGGCAATAGGCAGAGTGTTACAGGCATCGCCCTAAAGAAAGTACGAGCTGTCACGGAGCAGAAACGGGAGCTGGAAGCATGTAAATATAATAATAACCACTGCAGCCAAACAGAGAGCCTGACGAGCCCAGCTGTAAGTAAGCTGTTAAGACTCGACTGTACGCTGCGTTTGTGTTTTCCTCCGAAATAATAAGTTCCAGAATAGTTTTCTACACGAGATCGCTGCAAAAAGTGCAGCCTTACCTAATGTCCACCTACTGTTACTCATTTATATTAAGATTTAAACATCTGGTTGGTGTTGGTGTGGAGAGTAACCTTCAGTAATAGTAATAAATCACACAGCAATAGGACATTAATGTAGTTGTAAAAAGCACGATAATATAAAAAGTAAATATATAAAGTATATATATACATAAAGTAATCCAAAGTATTCAGAATATTCGTCATATAATCTGTAGTGGAATACATTTTAGAGGTAACCTTCCCAACGCTGATGCCAGCACATAATTGGACCCCATTATTTGCCACCACCACCTTAAGATTCTTCATATGTTTGTGCCTATAACCTCACCTCTGACTGTCTTTTCTTTATCTGTAGTCTCCACCAAAAGGAGCAACTATTCCATACCGACCCAGCCCGACTCCGGGAACTGTACTGCTGGCAGGAAACCAGGTAAGCTGTTGGAGAATGATGGTAATTAACATCCTGCTGGAAATCATGTACCACTGTAAAGGTCCTTCAGATGAACCGTAACAGGGAGCAAAACATAAAATATGCAAGACGGCAGGAAAATGATAGATGGAGCAGACAGAACAAAATAATGCAGGTATCCGGTGATGAAAGTAGTATGAGAGTGGCAGAATAAAGGAAATGATTAATGAAAGCAGAACAAACAGATTTATAGACGGAAGAAAATCAGGTAACAGAAGGAAGCATGAAAGGAGGAGAGGCAGAGATGTTGGTGAGAGAGGCACGGGCGGACGGATTAATGGGTCAGATAGACGCGTAGATGAAGGGGATTTAGGGAGGTATGAAGAAATGATGGATGTATGGGAGTACTGAGGAAGAGATGGAGGAGTGGACGGATGAGTGAGTCGATACATAATTTATTATTCAAGAATATGCTTTGGTTTGCAATTTCAGTGTCAGACAGAATACCCACATGGTCGCTTACCCTCTTATGTTTTTTCCATGCACAGACACAGTCATGTTTCCATCTTTTCAGAGGAGATCAAACTGCCTTACTGTAATTTCCTGGATGTAGACTAAACTTAATCTAGAACAGCAATTTCCTTCAAATGGCTCAACAGGCAACTTTTGGTCCTCACAAAAAACCGAGGTCCCCGCAAGTCATTAAATAGATTTATGTCCCCACAACATCAGTAATACAAGTATGGATGTGTACACACACACAGTCCACTTGCTAAGTTGTAGGGTGTAGGCGGCTCCTGTCACACCAGTTCAGTATGATAAAATGATGCTTTTTTATGACGACTCACAATTCTTAAGTATTCACTAGAGAAAACATTTGTCGCTGCTGGAGAGGAAACCTTGGTTTGTCTGTGTTTCTGTGAATGAATTTGTTGGATTGGAACGTTTTCACCAAATTCTACTATATATGATTTTTATTTCCAGACCAGATTGTTATCTCTTCCAGGGAAGTCATGTGATCATCCATTTGATAGCATCCTTGAAAGGCTGGGGATGGATTTGAACAAATATGGGGACTGGTTGAACTTGATTCACTTTTAGATACAATCTGATTCTATAACCAGGAATTTGTGGAAAATGGTTTTTGTTCCAAAATAGGGCAAAACTTTGCATCATGTAAGATCAGATGGACATCTATCAGGTCATTGGTGACCCATCTAAGGCTACGATTAAGATATTGTTTGTTTGTAGCTGAACTTTTCCTTGTTTGGAACACCTCATAATGGAAAGACACTGGTGTCAAATATATTTGAGTTCAACTTAAAACTATCTTGTAGTTTCTATAAATTTGCCTTAGACATGTTTGGGCTGGTGCCCTGGTGCATATTACATGATCGGTGATCTCAAAATTAACTTAGATTTTCCTTCAAAGGTCTTAATATTTTTTACAAAATGTGCATGAAACACTTTATTTTGTTGTGACATCTTTTATTCAGGTAAGAAAAACAAGGTTGCACAAATAGGATGCAATCTGCAATCGATGTAGAAAACCTGAAAAATGAAATTAGATGTTTGTCTGCAGATTCGAAGGTAATCAGTGGGAATCCACCTCGTAGTTAAAACAAAACAATGGATTTGCTGTCTTAAAGATAATTTAAAGTAAAGATATAATAAGAAACGATGCTTTTTGCCTTCTTACCACTTATTCTGCCAAGATGCTCTTCAGGCTGCAGGGATTGATTGTCAGTATAATCACATCAAGTCCCATTTCTGACGATTACACTGTCTATTGGGGATCTTCAGATTAAACCAATAACTCATTGTAATAGATCACCATGTGGAACTGATTTAGGTAATTGTATCATGGTGTTAGAGGATTATAGTCAAGGTTGGAAAGGAAAATCTAGATTATTTATTGATAAAATCAACAGGCCTGTGCCTACTTCTTTTATAAAGGCGCCTGTCCACTCAGTTTGGTTGCCGGGTCTCACGCCTGTCTGTCTGACCACCACGGACCACCGAATTTCTCCGTCTACACCTCCAATTCTCTCCCTCCTCAACCACCGGACGAAGCCCCCAAATGTTAAGGTTCAAATATTGAGGAAGGAGAGTACAAACAACCATGGTCCAAGAGCTTGGTCAAACAATTGATTTTAATGAAATACACGCGTGGGAAGACCAGCTCCGTTCGCAGACAGCGCTGATTTCCAACCAATCAAAGCGTAAACAGATTTTTTATACCATCAGGGTTTGAATTTAATGACGCCCGCTCATGCGTCATCAGATACAATATTTGCATACGTCAATTCAAAACCACAATGACTTTTAACACAGTTTGAAAAGGAACATTGTCTCTATCTTCATGGCAGATGTTTCCTGTCAACCCGCTTCTCCAAACCCGCAGTTACAAGACAACATGATTAACCTCTCACCTATAAATGATTCTCTCTAACTGAGTGTGTGTGTGTGTGTGTGTGTCGTCCTTAAATGCTCTCTCATCTCACCCGTTGCACTTCTGACTTTTCACCAGAACAGAGGCTCATCCTTACATGTAATCCTCAGAATAACCTGCACTTAGACCCTGCTTTCGGTTTCAGTTCTGCAACAGGCACACTCCGCAAACCTGCAATTTCCTGTCAGCCTGTGGCTTTCTGAAAGACACACACTGTTTAAACATCTGAATGCAATATCAATACTGTAGATTATATTATTAATCTGGACAATAGCAGCAAAATAATTTCCCTGATCTCCACACAGCCTAATAATGTTTCTCCAAGTGTTATTGAACAAAAACAGCACATATTTTACTTGTTTGCATTTGCAGAGTTTACAAATGAAACTGTGACATCTACTAAAATAAATGCTCAGTGATGCTGAGCGCCATAAACCCCAACCTAAACGTTCCTGCATTTACAGAAAGTATTAATCGACAGAGAAAAACATGTTCTGGGTAGAAGTGGCTCAACATTTAGCCCAAGGCTGCTCCAGTGTAAACACAGGTAGAGGATTTTATATCTTTCTAAGTTTCTTAGTCCTGGGGAAAGTCCCTGCAGTGAAATGACAGCTAGAAGCACGAGAAGCTGCTGTTAAGACTCTTTGTGCCTCTGCTAGCTTAAGTCTGGGAGTCTCTTGGCCCTTTGACAGTCAGTAGAAACACATTTATGGCCCTTTGTGAGTCACTGTGTTACGGCTGTGCTACAAAATCTCTCTGTGTGTTTCTTTAAGCGTAACCCCAGAGATTCCCAGCGTACCGCAGTCACATCCTTCCCGTTTAACCCGTTGACCTTGTAAAGTTGTTCTTGTTGAGCTTGGATTACACCACTGTTATTGACTCTTATCGACAAGGCACAAACTGGAAATGTGGTCGTCCAGATTTCTAAAGAAACTGAAGCTACAGAAGCACAAGCAGCATGTTTCGTTCCTCAGAATCATCCAGATTCTGCTACATTTAATTTTTCATCAAACCCAACACACCAGAGGAAGACAGCCTGAAGATGCTGAGTTGGGGCTAAAAGCTCACAGGTCAGGCGGTGGTGACAACAAACATCTCTCCTTCTAGAGACCCAGTTAGCATGAATGCAGCCTTCCTGTGTGCTGATAGGTTGATTTGGCTTAGTGACAAAGAACAGCTTCATGGTTTGTAGCATTTGGTGATTTATGAATATAAAACAGAAAAAGACTTCATGATAATCGACGTGATTGTTAAAATTGAAACAGCCTCAGAATTGCGAGCAAGATCATTTTGCACTGAGTACAGGGAGAGCAGAATTATTAGGCAAATGAGTATTTTGTCCACATCATCCTCTTCATGCATGTTGTCTTACTCCAAGCTGTATAGCCTCGAAAGCCTACTACCAATTAAGCATATTAGGTGATGTGCATCTCTGTAATGAGAAGGGGTGTGGTCTAATGACATCAACACCCTATATCAGGTGTGCATAATTATTAGGCAACGTCCTTTCCTTTGGCAAAATGGGTCAAAAGAAGGACTTGACAGGCTCAGAAAAGTCAAAAATAGTGAGATATCTTGCAGAGGGATGCAGCAGTCTCAAAATTGCAAAGCTTCTGAAGCGTGATCATCGAACAATCAAGCGTTTCATTCAAAATAGTCAACAGGGTCGCAAGAAGCATGTGGAAAAACCAAGGCGCAAAATAACTGCCCATGAACTGAGAAAAGTCAAGCGTGCAGCTGCCAAGATGCCACTTGCCACCAGTTTGGCCATATTTCAGAGCTGCAACATCACTGGAGTGCCCAAAAGCACAAGGTGTGCAATACTCAGAGACATGGCCAAGGTAAGAAAGGCTGAAAGACGACCACCACTGAACAAGACACACAAGCTGAAACGTCAAGACTGGGCCAAGAAATATCCCAAGACTGGTTTTTCTAAGGTTTTATGGACTGATGAAATGAGAGTGAGTCTTGATGGGCCAGATGGATGGGCCCGTGGCTGGATTGGTAAAGGGCAGAGAGCTCCAGTCCCACTCAGACGCCAGCAAGGTGGAGGTGGAGTACTGGTTTGGGCTGGTATCATCAAAGATGAGCTTGTGGGGCCTTTTCGGGTTGAGGATGGAGTCAAGCTCAACTCCCAGTCCTACTGCCAGTTCCTGGAAGACACCTTCTTCAAGCAGTGGTACAGGAAGAAGTCTGCATCCTTCAAGAAAAACATGATTTTCATGCAGGACAATGCTCCATCACACGCGTCCAAGTACTCCACAGCGTGGCTGGCAAGAAAGGGTATAAAAGAAGAAAAACTAATGACATGGCCTCCTTGTTCACCTGATCTGAACCCCATTGAGAACCTGTGGTCCATCATCAAATGTGAGATTTACAAGGAGGGAAAACAGTACACCTCTCTGAACAGTGTCTGGGAGGCTGTGGTTGCTGCTGCACGCAATGTTGATGGTGAACAGATCAAAACACTGACAGAATCCATGGATGGCAGGCTTTTGAGTGTCCTTGCAAAGAAAGGTGGCTATATTGGTCGCTGATTTGTTTTTGTTTTGTTTTTGAATGTCAGAAATGTATATTTGTGAATGTGGAGATGTTATATTGGTGTCACTGGTAAAAATAAATAATTGAAATGGGTATATATTTGTTTTTTGTTAAGTTGCCTAATAATTCTGCACAGTAATAGTCACCTGCACACACAGATATCCCCCTAAAATAGCTAAAACTAAAAACAAACTAAAAACTACTTCCACAAACATTCAGCTTTGATATTAATGAGTTTTTTGGGTTCATTGAGAACATGGTTGTTGTTCAATAATAACATTATTCCTCAAAAATACAACTTGCCTAATAATTCTGCACTCCCTGTATGCTCATCTCATGCTTGCATACTTTAAGAGCCACAGAAATAATAAGTTCACTGATATCATTGAATACTAAATGTGGATATTAACTGTTATGAGCCTGATATTTGTCACCCTGGTGTTGTTTTTGTAAACCAGAGAATTGAACTGAATGAAAGCTGAATGATCCAAATATTCTGACCTCGTTTGCCCCCAATTAGCACTTTCTGCTCACACATAACAAAACCAAAGTAGAAAAATCCTGCACGATTTCTCCCTGTAGGGTTTTCAAAGTACCTTGAATTCTGAAAAGTTTGCTTTGAAAACTCTGATGCTTAATTGGTTGCAGAAATCTTGCCGTGTGCGCTCAGGCTCGACGGTGCATCGGAGCTTAGCAGCGCGCAGGTTGTCATTTGGTCAGTCCGAGACCTGCATGATTTTTATTTTTCCCTAAGAGAGTGGCACAACTGAGATCTGTCTGTACTTGGTCACACATCACTGGACTGCAGCACAGATTGTTTGGAGATTGACTTGGACGTCTCTCTCTGTAGTTGTCTGGGGCATTTGGTTATTTGTGGATGAACTCTGAGGCGCTGCTGCAGTCAGCGGTGGGACAGTTTGTATTTCATCAACTCGAAACCCTAAAATCTCATGTAAAGTAAAATCAATGCTGAAGAAGATTCAATAAAACAAGGTCCTTTATAACTTTAGTGCATCAAAGTTTTCCACCAGCACTTTAGTTTAAGTGACAGAGACAGAAATCAGTCGTTGTGTTTGCTTGTTATTCTGCAGAGCTGCATATTTGAACAAAAGCTCAAGCTAGACGGAGTCTAAAGAAACCCTTTCATGTCCTCAGTTTAACGTTTGGGGAAAGCTAGTTTACTATAAGCCAAGATCAGTGAGATTACTACTGCACTGATGCTTCCTACACTGATTTCCAGTGAGTGGCAGGTTGCAAACTTTAGACACAATTATGACATCTTAGATTAGCTTGTCGGACCTCCGGTCACAACATTACGTTCATTCAGTTTTATTTTTTATACCTGCAAAGACAAAAATGATGGAAGCCCAACAAGGTAACAGTAGAGAGGAAAAACATCCCTTTTAACAAGAAACGAATAATAAAAACATTGAGACAGAGATGGTTCGTTTACCAGATGAATAAATTAGATGGAAAAATCAAGATTAGTTGTAAAGAAAACATTTGAGAATAATGGAATCAAATCATTTTACAAATACTCCATTAATCACAGCCTTCAATAACCAAAACATGTTTAAAAGTGTGGAACTGTGAGTAACTTCAGGCACAGAACCTCAGACTGCAGCGTTTTTGGTTGTTTGTACACATGCGTGTGCAGGACGCGTTAATGCTTCAGTACATGCCACTTTATTTCACTACAGTCTACATGACATTAGCAAAGTACTGCAGAACCATCTGCTTCACTTTCCACCTCATTTACAACAGAAAGAGGCCGGGGCGCTGTATAAGAGCCAAGAACCAATCACTAGCTGGCGTGAAATATTAATATTTTAAACGAATGGCGTTATTAGTGCTGCGTAGCAGAGGAGTAACGTTGAAACGTCTAGTTGGCCGATCGCACACGTCACTAAAGCGTGACGTCGCTGTTCCGTTTCATGCGTTCCTTCTCTGGTTTTCAGCGTCGCCACCTTGAGCCGGCCGTTGGTGTGGGGGGGGGGGGGGGGGGGGGGGCTATAAAAATAAGACTGATGCAAATTGAATCTCAGCCATCTTGTTAAAACAAATGACTTGTTAAAACAAGTCATTTCAGTGCATCTCCAGGCAGTTTGGCCTTTGGAGACGGTCTCAGCGGTCCGACAGCATCGGCACACCTTTGGCGTCACGCTGCCTTCACGCTGCCACATGGCAGTTTTCTTTCAGAGAATGATAAAGTATTTATTCTGCTCCACTTCATCTTCTCATCTAGCAGTAAATGGGAAACTAAATGAACTCTTGATGGTTTCTTACTGATTTCTGCTTCTCATTGCAGAATCACATGGAAAACCTGTTTTTGTTACTTGTTCTGTGCATCTGGTCTTTGCTGGCTTTACCTTTGCTTTTCAAAATGTCTTACAAATAAATACACAATGACTCTGAGCTCTTGCAGCAGCAGAGGAAACACTTATGTAATCAGCTGAGTAACACTGCTCACATGAGGTTAAAGCAACTTACAGCCGATTCAGTGACATAAAGAAAATAGTTTTTAAGGACACTCGTAAAATTAAAGGCCACATTTTTCTTATTAAATTAACACAATTATTGCTGCTTTTACAGTTAGTGAGACATTGTTGGTATAATGCTTTCATAAGTATGATAATAATTGTTTCTTTATAAGGTAAAAGCTGGGATCAGTTTCAGTTCCTTTACGTAGTCTTACTAACTCAAGTTTAATAGTCTCATGAGGTGACTGTGCATGACTTTAATTTCTAGGGGAGATTTGACCCAGCTTGACATTAGTTAGTGTGTAACAGTGTCCACGCTGCACGCCTCACACAGGTTTAGCTGTACGTCGAACAGCTGTGGCGATGAAGGATCCCGAGCCGCTCTGCAGTGACCAGGTTGTTCATGTTTGATCAGTTCTGAGCTCTAACCGTGGCGTTGACTCTGCTTGTGTCTCTCTGTGCCGGCTGAAGGTGTTCGAGGCTTCAGACTTTGGCTCTCACCCCCTGTTCTCAGTGGCACAGGGAGGAGTGGACCTGCAGCAAGTGAGTATGGCCGCCTGGGGGCAAGGGTCGAGGGTCAAAGGTCACTGCATCACTGCCTTTGTTTCCATCTACCAACGAGCTGCTTTGACTGGAAGCTGGGCTGGAAAGATGGAAACATTTAGAGCTGCAGTCAGCTGCTCCAGACTGAAATGTGTTCACTATACGATGTAATGAGAAGCCCTGCAAACATTTGTAAAAGTTTAATGATTTAATTTTGCGAGTACAAATATATGCACTGCTCAAAAGATTAGAGAACACACTGAAAACACATCTATCAGCACTGATATGGACTCAGCGTTAGGAATGAAAGGACCTGCACAGCTCTGAAAATCAAAGTGATGATGCATCAGGCTAGCCACTGCAGCAACTCCAAACGGTACTCAGCAGTTTGTCCACGTGCTTGTCTTATATGCTTGTCTGAAAATGGCGGCGCACGCTCCTAATACGATGAACGGTGTCCTGGGGGATGTCCTCCTAGATCAGGACAGTCTGAGGGGCAACCTGGTGACATCCAAGAGGTCTTCTATTAGATTTAGATCAGACGAGCCCGAGGACCATCGGTGGCATCGATTCCTTCATCCTCCAGGAACTGCCTGCACGCTCTCACCACATGTCGTACACCAGGAGGAACCCAGGACACACTGCACCAGCGCCATACCTGATGGCAGTCAGGGTGCTGCTGCCTGGCCTGTACAGGCCTGTGCGTCCATCGCTGATTGACCACCAAACACTCACGCTGAGCGATCTTACAGACATAACGTTCTCCATGAGAGCGTTCCACGTCTGTCACGTGTGCTCAGGGTGAACCTGCTCTCATTTCTGAGAAACTCAGGGCATCTGCTGTGGACCTGCCACTGCTGGTATTCTACGGCCAACGGGGCTCCGTAGTCCCGGGCCGAGAGCACAGGGCCTACTGATGGCCCTCAAGACACAAGACACACCTTCATGAAGTCTGTGTCTGATTGTTTGGTCAGAGACGTTCACACCGGTGGCCTGCTGGAGTTCATTTTCTTGGGCTCATCCTGTTTCTGCACGGTTGAACCTGCAGGGCCATTTTGGGAGAACGCCTACTGGCTGCCCCTCCCTGAGCCTGCTTCTTTTGGAGCACCCAGTGCTACTCATGAGAGATGACCTGTCATTGGAGGATCAAGACAAATAAGGTCCCAAACCTTGGGTTTGGCTGCAAATACTAGTAGAAAGGAGTAGAAAAATCTGACTAAACTAAAAGATTTGACAAAGTTTCAAACGTGACGTGTTTGGCAAAAGTTCATAGAACAATATAAAAGTTCCTGAAAAACTCTTTCAAGTGTCTTTATTTGCAAAGTCCTCAGTTTGCTGTTTTATGCAATTCTATTCACATAACTCGAATTTTTCTCAGGATAATTATGTCGTTTTTCAGCTGCACTCAATTTGCAGATCAAACCCTTTCTTCCCATTCGGTCCTCATTCCCCGCACAATGCAAAAGCTCGCCTCCTATTTATTCAGATTTTTTGCTTAAATGGTTCATCGCCAACACACGCCAGTGCTTTGTTTCAGTTTTCGCTCTAAATCAACAGATATTTTTGTTTCGGTCGCTCGTGTGAGGCAGGTAAACAACCGCCTCCCTCGGGCCGGGGAGCGAGCCAAAGGACCCGAATTCAATCATGCTGCTGCTGCGCTGCAGCCGACACTGGCATCGTAAAAACAGATGGTCAGTGCGGTCAAGGATGCCAGATTAACACCTCTGCACAGAGGAGCTCAGTAAACATGAATCTTCTTTTTCACATTAAAAGCAAACAAAATGCAGGCGCACGATAGCCGAGGCTGAGCGAAGACGAATGCCGTGGAGAAAAGTACAAAACAGGCAAAGAAAAACACGGAATCGAGGAGGAAAAGAGACGTGACGAATCGAGACGGGAAAAAGTAAGTGCAGGGAAGGAGAGGGAAAGATGAAGAGACGAGCGGGGATGCCGAGCAGCTCCTCCTGGCCAGTTTAATCGCCGTTAAAAGCTGAGAGGGGTCGGCCTCCTCGCTCTCGGTGCTTTCACCTCCCAGGAAACGCATCCGTTAACGAATTTTCCCCCGACTCATTGTTTGCTCTGAAACACAAATGAAGCAGGAGTGGAGCCTGTGAAACAGTCGTTGGCTATAATTGCGAGGATGGATCGGGGAATGCACGGGTCATTTTTTATGTGCTTGTATCCTAGAGGGCTGCCATCATGTTCACAGTCCTCAAACAGGCTTAAAAGTGGCTTAATGAATCCAAAACGTACAGCAGGTGGGAAGCTATCAAAAGCACAAACACTCAATACAGCCTCATTATTCTAATGCTCAATAACAGCTGTCCTGCTTTGCAGCAGCTGAACCAGAGCTCCACGGTGTGTTGATGTGCTGGATATGTTGAGTACCACAAACTTCCTTGAGACTCTAATGGAGTCTCAGAGTTGTTAATTAACAACATTTCTTCATCAAGTTACTCGTAAACTCGATGCAAACATCACCGAGTTCCCTCAAAGAGCGTTTTCTGATGCACATTAGCTCTAATTAAATGTCGTTTCTAGGAGACAGACACACACCTGCAGTCTGGCACGTTAAAGCAGCTCATGAAGCTCACCTGCAACAAAACTGCACGTTTAATCACATTTACAGGAAAATATCATGTCTCCAGCAAAATACCTTAAAAACACAGGTATTAATAATGACCATGATTCATACAATAATAAAAGAAATGATGCAGCACCATCGGGGATGGTGATTCTAGTCGATGTTACTTGGATGCTGGTTGTTGAGGCTGAGGTTTGGAGATTATGAGCGGTGCCTCGTGACCGGCGGTCATTGCCTGAACGAGCAGAGGTCTTTGCATCGAAGCGGGTTTCAGGACTTCAGGGTTAACCCTGCGTGCACATCACCATGGTAACTTATGCAGCTAACCTGCTCTGGAGCGGACTGCGTTTGAGAGCAGAGACCAGCGGGGGTGAAATCGTTGTCAGTTTCCTTTTACAGACCTGTGAGCACAGACAGGCTTTGTCTGTCCTTCTTATCAGTAAGAAAGATCAAGAAATCTGGTTTTATAGATTTAATATATCCATCCTTCCGTTCTCGTCCGCTTATCCATATTGGGGTCGCGTCGGGAACGGAGCCTTTCTCAGAGTTAATATAGTTTGGGGGGTTTTCTTTGTTTTCCCCGTTGGCTGCAAGTAATTTTAAAACTGCTCTGGACCTGATGTCATATTTGTAGTAGTCCGAGGATAGATTTGAATTCTAGTTTTATATTTATCCTTGGTTAAAAACACAGGTGTGGATATTAATTTGATGGAGTAAATGGCTGTTCTATGACAGCGCGGTGTGAAGGCTCAGGACCTTCAGACAGGCTTTGTAACTGTAACACACCTTTCCCCGCCTCACTGACCAGCGTGCACACACACACACACACTGCTGCAGTATGTTGTTTAACCTCTTTGTATTTCATATATCATACAGCTTTTGTAAGTCGCTCTGCTGGCCGTAGGCGGGTTACACCATCACTGTCATGTGACAGACTCTGCTTCTATTTACCGTTTTTAGTAACCGTATTTGTTTGACCGCTGAGCCTCGTTGTTGCTGTGTTGAACCCGCCTCATGGCCCAGGAGTTCACGTTATTCTTGACTTCATGTTTTGCTAACAGCACCTGCACCATGCAGGAAGTGAGCAGATAGCAGATTTTGGCCATTAATCTCTCCTAAGCTGTTTTAGGACAGCGTGATGAATAGTCTGCGAGCTGGCAGTACATCAGCCTGTAGGTCAGGTTTATGCACGTATGTTAAATCCACTTTAATGTGTTTGGGTTTGTTGTGTGTGTTGTGTGACTGTAACTGAAATTATGTGACTTACTGATCTGGGCATAATTTCTGAGCTCTTATCGTCTTGAAGTGTATCCAGATTTTCTCACATATCTCACGTGTACTCGTGCATGAATCAAACCTACAATCTGATAAAATTTTGCGCCTCTTCTACGAGGTTTTTTTCCCCCGGTGAGCGCTGGTGCATAAATAGCTTCATGTCAAGGGCGCGGGTGTTCAGACCAGACGTAACGGTCTGAGGTCAGGTTGTTGCGGCCGGTGTGTCGCCGTCATTAGCCAAACGTCCTTCAGCCAGACGCTGAACCCGCCATCGCTGCGTCGTGTTGGTTTAAAAGCGGCCTCGGGCCACGTTGCTTCTACATTTAAAATTCTTTCATCCAGCAGAGCCTCTGTGAGTGATCATCTGAGGGTGTGACTGCAGCGGCTCATGGCTTCATAAAAGATGCACACATCCCCTCTCAGCGTTTTTAAACGGTGTTTTTCCCGTCGTCACCTTTGCCTTTGAAACCCAGATCCACAGTCGGCAGCGTCTGCCCGACGAAGCTGAAAACCTCGTGGAGAAAAGCAGAGACAAACACACGGTAACCTCGGAAAAGCAATTTAGAGGAATGAACTTCTCTTTTCTTGTTTGAGCTGAATGGAGTGAATACAAGCTCGGCTGCTTCACTGTAAAATGTTCTTCTGACTCGAGGTAAATTGAAATGATTACCACAATAAATGAGTTTTTATTTTCAAATATGATTTTTATATTCTCCGGCTTCTCGACATCCAGTATTTCAGATTTTAGTCCGAAGAAACTGCTGGTGGTGTGAAAGTGCTACATCTTTAGCAAATGGTGAATGATCTCCTTGTTTCTTAATCGGGAAAAGGATTCAAGCCAAAATCAATCGTAATTAAGCCGTGAAACATTTAGAATAAAGTCTCTGGGATCAGCGCGAAGCATGAAGTCACTCAGCAGGTCGTGTTGTGTGTTAGAATTTACCATTGTTGTTCTTTGCGTGTCTTATTCACACTATAAGAAATGTTTAAATCTGATATTAAAGTGGATTTATTCAGCTTGGACGCCCAAGTTTGTCAATGAAATAACTTGAGAAGAAAGTCAACTGGATTTTAAAGTTGATGAACCATAAGTGCGTCAGGAGGCTGAGACAACAACAGCTCAGCCCACCTGTGGGTAAGACCTTGAGCTTGTGAGAGGCAACCAATCAGAAGAAAGTTTGTATTAAGGGGGAGGAGCTAAAAGAGCTTGCCTGAGTCACAGAGATTGGCCGAGTGAAACTGGTCACAGTGAGGATGCTGCACCAAAAACCTCCTGTGGTTGTTTTTGATCACCAGACACTAACTCGCTTTGCTAACTAACGACCGAGCGGCAGCTTGTCACAGAGAGGACGTGGAGAAGGTTTGCCTTCAAAGTAAAAGCTCGGGCCTCAGCCTGAAACCAACACATTTCAAAAGGAGCAACTTTTACTTTGAAGATAAATCGTTTCTGTTTCCAGTTGGCATCACGTTCTTCGTTTGCTGAACGAGTAGGTGGCAAATGTTTGCAGACGAGTCTGCGTCTTCCATATAAACTAGAGGTAACCATGGCAACCTGTTAGTGACCAAAGCAGTCACAAGGAGGGTTTTGACAGCAGTTTCACCTAGCAACAGCTAGCAACAGCTAGCAGACGCTCACCAACTGCATGTCTGTTGTTCTGAAAGTAAAACTCCCTGTAAATGTTTTAAAACAGCGTCTTTGACACGTTGTTGTGTTGGAGCTTCGCCACAGCTCCCGTTCATCATCCCGGCTGTGTGATTGTACTAAAACTGCAGTAAGTAAACGGACGATTATAAAGAAGCAGAACCCAAAACAGAGAATCTTTGTGAGCCACTGATCTGGAGACAGATCCACGCTGACAGCAACACACACAGGTTAAATGGGATAAAAGCTTTACATGATCCAAGTTAGCCAAACTAAGCTCACTGACTTCGCTGCAGATCAGCTGTTTGTCCTCAGAGACACAGAGACAGCGTGGCTCACAGACAGGATGACAAATAGGACTCTAGAAACAACACAAGTGTGCGAAGTAGAACAGAAGAGCACTTTACTCCATCACACTGACAGGCCTGCACGCCAACTATAGCTAAGTGGGGTGTGTGTGTGTGTGTGTGTGTGTGTGTGTGTGTGTGTGTGTGTGTGTGTGTGTGTGTGTGTGTGTAAATGCATATTGTTTGTCAGGCTCACAGCCTTGGGAACGTCAGTTCAAACAACACTAGCTAGCGGAGGCTCCATGGGACGGATGGGAGGAGAGACGGAGGGTTGAAGTGACAGGTGGGGGTGAGACGAGGAGACTGGGGGAGGAGAAATGAAGAGAAATGTAGAAAAACCTCGTCTTTGGTAACAAATCGATAAAAAGACGTTTAACATCGGAGGATCGGTCGCTCTGCTTTGGAGTGACATCAGTGTCAGTTTTGCTGTGAAGAATATTATCAGAATATTGTTACTTACATACGTGATTGATGATCGATCAGATCTTTTACACTCCTCTCATGACTGTTAGGTCCACTGATCAGCAGCTTCCCGATTGGCTCGTACGAATGACCGGACAGTCTCAGTCTCAGCTCCGAAACTCTTGAATCGTCTCCGTCCTCACGTTATTTCAGAGTTTTCTGCAGGCTCAGGATGTCAAAGTAAAGTGACAAAGTTTTAATCACCACACAGTGAAGAGTTGAACAGTAACTGTGGACTTGTCCTGCAGAGTTTTGTGTCAGACAGGAATCACCTCAGCACTCAAAAGCATGACTTGATTTTTGTTTTAATCAGAGAAAGTGATCATTACTGGTTAAGATGTGGCCACAAATCACTCAGAAGAACCAGGAAGCTGCTGGTACTCATCACGTGACTGTAGGGAAGAGATGGCAGGAGAGCACGAAGAAAGACGCAGAAAAGGATGTGAAGGAATGTTTGAAACGAAGAGGTTTTAGAGAAAAGAGCTGTGATGGAAGAAGCAATGGAGGGAGGGTTAATGCAGAGTTCAGTGACAGCGTGAGGAGATTAACGCCTTTAATTCATTATTAAGGCTGCAGAGAGAGGAAGAGGAGGCAGCGACTGAGAGACGAAGAGGATTCGTATACTGCGTTTGTGACGAGTCACATCATGATTGCGTCTCTCGCTCTGGTGACAAACTCATCTGCAGTAGTCATGGAGTCATTTCTGGGATTAAACGTTAATCTTTATTTCGAGATTGCAGCTGTGAGGATTTCTCCGGTGGGATAATTAGCTGTGATAACGTGTTTGAAATGGCATTAAGCATGTTTCAGTGAGAGTAAACAACGAGTTTTTAGAGGAAATTAGTACGAAGCTTTTAACTAAATGCAGGTAACGCAGGCTGTTTGGAAAAGAGGTGCTTAAAGCAGTGAAATCTGGATTTCCGTGTGTTCATCGTGGAGCCTGAAGTCGATGTTACCAGAATGGCTAAAATGTGCCATCGTCAGATTTTAGCTTAGGTGTCAAAGAGAAGAAGACAGTTTAGTGTTTCTGTGCAGGTCGATAGTCTAAGGAGCTTGGAAAGAAAACCACGTCACCTCTGAGACGTTTCACCTCTCATCTGAGAAATGGTGGTCTGAACATTCATGGACTGAAGAAGTCCAGTCGCGTAGAAGACACTTTAGTCGAGTTTCCCTTCGTGATGATGTGCGTTGGATCCTCAGCGCTCAGTGGCACTGGAAACCAGTGAAAGACGTTGGCTGAGGAGCCGGAGTCATCCCCACTGAAAAATAAAAACTGTGTCTGATTGTAGAGTCATTGCCTTATAATTGAGGGGACTGTTCCTGCACCTCAACAGGAACGCTTCATCGGTAAATGAAGTTAATAGGTGGCGTGATTGCACAGGGAGGGGTCTTCAGGAGGCAGCAGTGTATCCCGTCACAGTGGAAATGAGCGCCGTCCCACAACGATCCATCAGATTTAGACGAGTAACGTGTGTCTACTCCAGTGTGACCTTTCCCTTTCTTGGCTGTCTTTACTGGAGATGACAGGTGTCACTGCTCCGCTTCTGAGTGATCGGCTGTCAGAGGAGCTTTTTTTCGTCAAAGGTTGAACTTCACGCTCTGAAACAGCCTGAAGCGAAGCAGGATTATTATGTGAAAGACATGCTGACAGCCTTGAAAGATGTGACCACAGCGCTACTCTTAATTTGCTTCCATACAGTCGGAGGCTCCGGCTGTTTGTGCGGGGGAGACTAGCATCAGTTTTAGTTTGTGTATTTGAAGTGTAGTGAGCATATTTGCATTTGTGCAATAAGTACTAATACACTTCAGTACAATGAGTCTTTACTAAAAACAAAGGGCTATAGCATTACAAAGACTTACAGTTGCCCTAAAGTCGGGCGATATGTCAAATTTTTCCAGCCAACATTCATCGGTCCAAGAAACAACGATAGGTGATTTATTCATGCAGGTGACTTTTTGATGGGCGAAGCAATGTAATCGTGCATGGACCGATTGACCTATTTAGAACAAAGAAGTCCAAACATGGAGGAACTAGTTGCCAAAAACCCCCAAAGTCGTCAGTTTGGGATTTCTTTGGCACTAAACCGGATGAAAGAGGCAAAGCTGCCGCTGTGCAGACGTACGGCAGCAGCAAAGGACTCGAACACGACTAACTCGCATGAGCATTTAAGTGTTCGCCGTCCAGCTGAGTATGCTCGGCTATCACCAGCTTTCCATCAACAAGCTCAAGAAAAGCTTTTCACCAGCAGAATATCCAAAGTGCTTTTACTAAAACGGTTAAATATGAAAAGGACAGCCCCAGGTGGACACAGCGCACGCTGAATATCTGTCAAAGGAAGTGATGTCGTTTCATACCGTGGAAAAGGAGCCATTCGTCGAGGTGCTGAAAACTTTTGTCGAGCAGCACATGCTTCCAGGACGGAAATATTTAATCATATAATGCAGCACTATTAGTTTGCTCCATTGACTTCTTCTCTTAGCTTCAAACAACATCATTAGCAAACTGATGGTTGATAAATGCGTCCAATCGCTCAACCTTAATGCACACGCCTATAACACGTCTATTTTAAATGTACCTTTGTGTCCGATGTTGTATTTTTTAAGTATTCCTACACTGACGAATGAGCTGCTTGCATGGAGTCACATGACTCAGTCCATCTGTAGCCTCAACTCGCCTAAACTTTAGACAGCAGAAGAAAAACGAAGCCCATCCAAAGATAAGCTTTTATTCCTAAAAACCGTTTCTGATTGGAGAAACATGTTACCATGGTTGCAGCAGCTATTCTGGTTTACAGTGAGGTTCGTGGACGAGGCTCTGTGGGCGTCCACGGAGCGCTCCAGCAGAGCATCAGCGGCTGACTGAGGAGCTTGTTAAATATCGGCGCCGACATCAGACGGTCGTTCCTAAAAGGAGGAACAAAGTTCGTCAGTCTGACATTCTCTGCTGTCGTCTCCTGCTCGGAGAATCCCAGACGTGCGGGAGCAGACTCTTTCTGCTGCGTCTCTCATTCATGATGCATTAAACCGCGCATAAATATTTATATGGTGCTTTCCGTGTTGGACCCCGCACGGACCATTTGCATTAGGTAGACTTTCAGGTTCACAACGGTGCATAAATATCAAGCAGAGCTCACACGGGTCCGTTACTCTTATAGAGTCAGAGTCTTTGGAGCTGGATTCTGTGGATCCTCCACATCCCGGAGTGCTGCCAAAAGGAGTCAAAAGTTCAGCAGCACAGTCTGAGATCTCATATATAAGGTTGGTCAACACAAGCGTCTCTGCAGTGTCTCGAATGCATCCACACCAACTTTGTCCCGCTGCTCATGCACACACACACACCACCTCCCCTGCAGCCGTCTCATGCTTCGCCTGTGGACGCGCTGCTCCTCTTTGAAGTTCAGCGAGGGATTTGGGAAGCCGTCTGCAAACTCCTCGAGTCATGATGTTGGACAGATAAAACATGGACTGGATGATCGAGGGAAACTCGTTTTCATAGTCGTGTTTTCAGTAACTCCGAGCATCACGGAGCATTAATCCTGACGGCGTTTCCCTCTGTACTCACAGAAGACGGAGGAAAAGACCTTTAACTGACGGGCTTTTCGGGGTCTTTGAATTGGTTTATGGGCTTTGTATCCGAAGCTCCGGAGAGATTGGAAAATGTCAACGTTTTTCATCAACTACTTTTTATTATGAGCAAAAGCTTCGCTGTATCTATATTAAAAATCTTCAAGGATTTAAAAATAAAAGGTGACGCAGGTGCAGGTGAGAGTGAAGGTTTGGTTTCAGGCACAGAAAATACAGAAACTCGTGCGACGAAGGAATTTATAATCACGGCAAAAGTATCAACTTTAATAATAGCGCTTTTTTAGGCACCCAAAGCGCTTTACAGTTCCACTATTCATTCACACACTGGTGCAGGCAAACCACAGCTGCCCTGGGGCAGACTGACAGAAGTGAGGCTGCCATATCGCACCACTGGCCCCTCTGACCATCACCAGTAGGCGGTAGGTGAAGTGTCTTGCCCAAGGACACAACAACCAGGACAGGAAGAGTTGGGGGATCGAACTGGCGACCTTCTGGTCACAGATGAGCTCCCCAACCCCCTGAACCACGGTCGCCTTTGAAAACAAATGGAGATCTGAAAGATGGATCAAATGCAGAAGGTACGGAGCGCCTTGCTGCTTATCCGGGTCCGGGTCGGGGAACCAGCATTGTCAGCAGAGAAGTCCAAACCTTCCCATCCTTGACCATCACCTGCAGCTCATCGGCAGAGATACTGAAGCGTTCCCAAGCCGGCGGGAATGCTTCATTTCCAAAGAGAGACCTTAAAAAAAGTGTTACAATTTTCTTACAACTTTTAAGGAAAATCATAAATGATGCACGATATGTTTCAACACAGTTGCTGCAGAACTCTCTTCATCTACTTCATCTGCAGCTTTCACTAATCAGAGGGAAGATGTCTGATCGCTCTAAATGACCTTAAAGCAGCCGCACCAAACTTTTCCACATTTTAAAGCCTCTCCTGTCTTTTCTTGTCTGTCTGTTGGACTTTTGATCAAACTGAACCTCATGATGAACTCCAGGCTGGATGGATAATGAGGTGATAACATCAACCTTCTGTATTTTTCTGTTTCAGACGTATGCAGTACAGAGCCACTACGGCATTCCTCACTCAGAGGTAAACAGCTGCTTTATTCACTCTGCTCATCTTTGATATCGTCGCTTGTTTCTGTCTGATTTCCATCTCTGTTCCTGTCAGTTAGCAAAGCTGCACCAGCTGTCGATGCAGCAGCAAGGCCTGGCCCCCATCAGCCAGTCAGCTACACAAGTACTGCCTGGTATGTGCACGCACACACACACACACACACACACACACACACGCACACACGCACACACACACACACACACACACACACAAGGAATTACAGGTAACCTCTTATTTCCAGCTCAATATTTGGATTCTTAGATTCTGCTCGAGCAGCTTTGCATGAGTCCCAGTTCAAAATAATCCTTCTTTATCTGACACTGGGGCTTCCCCCTCCATCCTTAGCCCGACTCTCTTCTGATCGGAGTCTACCACAAACGAATCTACTGATCAAACACATTCCAAGAGTCATTAACTTCTGATATAAGAGCTTTTCTCCCACACACTGATGGAGCTGCTTTAGCAGATGTTCTCTGGGTGAATCTGACAGCTGGATTTATTACAAAGAAGTACGACCTGTGTAAACCTGATATCTGTGTTAGATAAACATATACCTGTAGTAAATATTTAGCCTCAGAGCGATCTGCTCGTTAACATCTCTTTTCCCCCGCATGTCTGAATCTGCAGGTGTTTACAAGTCAAGACAAAGAGCGACTCACAGTCTCGGTGTCCGGCTCGGATTAATAGTTCAATATGTCGTATAATAAATCAGACTCCACAGAGAGGTTAACAAAATAAGTTTGTGTTGCCACAGAGCGGTTTGTGATCTGTGAAATAAAAGAGCCACAGAGGCTTTTGTGCTCACTGTAGTTTCATTATTGACTGATCTCCTCAGTGAAACCTGAAACCCTGCAAACCACTGTGCTTCCTGGAAAACGTCCATTTAACAGGAACTGCCTTTAATCTATACGCCTCCATGTGTCCTGTGTTGCCAGACGATTCCCACCTCCCTCTGACGCGATAACGTCTGCTCTCTGAGGCTGAGCGCTAAAGACTCAGGAGTCAGAGTGTGATAATGGTTCCCTCTGTCATTCCAAAGGAAATTAACTCACTGATGCAGTCACACAAAGCGTACAATAAAACCATAACACTGCTGCAAACCTGAGCCTAAAACCTCAAACAGCCACTCGAGATTCTGGGAACTCTGAGCGATTTGACCATCGTGTGCATGCAGCACATGTTGGTGACGTGCACGTGAGCGCGAGAGAGACGAGCTGTCAGCAGACGCATACGTGTTCAGTCTGCACACATTCGACTTTGAATCAAAGGACTAAAAACAGACGTCAAAGTCTGCAGCCTCTTAAAAAAAACAGACGGATTTATTCAAAAACCTTATTTTCATTTTGGAAAAGTCATTACGTCGAGTTTCATCATTCTCTTTATCAAAAACAACAGAGATGTTTGTAAAAATGTGTGAATGTTATCAGACATCCTCCGAGTTCAGCCTTTAAAATGCACAATGCTCTCTCTCCTCTCTGTTTGTGGGACAACTTTTCAAGTACATAATGAGGTAATGAATGCTGCACGAGCTTCATTCTGCAGCGCGGCTCTGAATTAGAATCTGTGCCTGGTGGCTTTGATTTGGAGCATCCAGCTGAGCTTACAGGCCGACTGCAGAGCAGCTCTCTGTACTCGAACCTGGCCGGCAGATTTCTGGCTGCATCGGTGAGGCTCCACGCCGCTCTGCAGAACGGCTCCGCTAATCGACTAAAAGGTGGAAATCAAAGGTGTGACTGAGCAAACAGCTGATTGTGTTGGCCTCGTTAATAATAAGACCGCAGAGATGGCATCGTTAAAACAATTCAATTCAGGAAATTGAATAATTTGTCACAGATGCGGTTTTTGTAGCAAAGGAGAGAACTCCACCTCCACCTCTTCAGAGGAGCCAATCAGGTTCTGACGTTCCTCAAGGAGGGAAAGCAGCAACTATATAAGAGGACAAGGGACCAGAGGACAGAAGTGAAAGACAGAAAAGAGGTAGGAGAAAAAAGACAAAAGGACAGAGAAGAAGAATAGAATAGAATAAAATAGCCAGTTTTTTGTCAGTGTACATGTACAACGAAGATAAAGAAAAGGAGAAAATGGAAAGAAGGAAATGAGAGAAAGAACAGAAGAACCAGAGAGGAAACAGATGGAAAACATGAGTGCGTGAGGCATGGGGAACAAGGAAAATGAAAGAGATTTAAGAATGAAAACTAAGGCAGGGAGGGAGGAAAAGATGAGAAAGGATGAAGAAAAAGGAAAGAAAGAAAAGCGGAAGCAGCAAAAAGAACCATCGACGAGAGAGTCGTCACGTGGGGGCGACTGATTATTTCAACCCAGTCCAGGTAGAAAACTCATCAGACGTGGTTGGACGGGTGTCTCACACACTCACACTCACACACAGAGTTTCAGAGCGATCAAACCTTTCTGCAGCAAAGGACGTAAACGAGGGGAAGGTCCGGGTAAAGCATATCAGTTTTTTGGCTCCTCGTTAGCCGGTTGGATAGAATCATCCAGGGCACAAATATATCGGTACTGCAAACCGTGGTCAGCGAGTCCTGATCGCAGGGACGATAAACTGGACAGCAGGAAGTTTTAACCCTGACAGAAACTTTCCTTCTGAAAGTAAAGTCATGAAAGCAGCAGGAAGAAAGGAGAGTATGTATGTACAGTAAGTAACGCTGACCACCCATCCTGACTCCAGCTGTGCTCACCAAATCAGAAACAGTGTTATTAAAGCGCAAACAGAGATTCCTTCATTTTCTATTAATGGGGTAAAATAAAAATATGATTTGTTGAAACGTTTTTCCTTCTTTGTTCTAGCTTTGCCCTTCTTTCAGTTTCCCTCCCACTTTGCTCTTATCAAAGTCAAACTAAGTCCCCGTTTGTGGAGGACGGTGATGAAAAAGAAGCCATTGGGGGTTTGTTGTGTTTTGATCCCTGATGATTTGGACGTTTTCTAATCATTCAAAATGAATTTTCTCTTTCTTCTCTCTCTCCCAGGAGGGATGGAGGCTAATTCCCAAACCACGTCTCAGGAGTTGCTCATTCCCAACGATGTGAGTAAGAGAGAGCTCAGCTCCAGAGGAGGCGTGTTTGCTGTTCTAAGTTTGTGAGTGAAAGTGTAGCGTGACTCCGGCCGCTAATCTCCTTCTACCTACACAAAAACACATGCCTACAGGTCAGCTCGTGCTCACTCCTACACGAGCTTCCTCCTCCTCTTCAGCGTTTCTCCTCCTCTCAGCCCACTCCGGCTTTCTGTGGTTTTGAACTGCTGATCTTATCGAGAGCAGCTCCTCCTCCTCCTTTATTGAGCTAGAACAGCAGCTTTACAGTGTGTAACGATGTTAGCGCGAACGTGATGCTGAAGTCGGTCGGTGTGTTTGCATTCCCCGTTTGTCTCTCCGAACATTCAAACTCCACGCCAACCTCCAGCCGCGGAGATGAAGCTTCGTCTGAAAAATGAAATCAATGCTGCTCCTCTGCCTCTTCATACATTTATATTTCTGCTGCTTTGTCAGATGTAAACATGCAGCTCCAAACTTTTCAGAGATTTGAGTCTGAAATTGTGCGGCTGCAGTTTTTGGTTGCTGTGAAGTGCTGCAGATAACACAGAGTGCAAATGAATGGTTTTAGTGGTTTCAGTGGGCAGATGTGTGGCACACGCTGGCTTCAGTCACAGCTTCTTCTCAGCTTTAATTAAGCTAACGAGTTGATATTTTCCCATCATTAGAAAACGTGTGTTCAGTTCAAGGTTGCGTTTAGATTTTATATCATGTTTTGTGAGTGTAATCAGCACCTGGACCTGGAGGGGTGTTGCAGTTTATCATCAGCTGTGTTCTCCCACAACCCCCACCCCCCCGACTGCTGGCCCCGCCCCCGCCCGGTTCCTCTCTGTGAGCAGCCCTGCAGAGCTCCCAGTGGCTTTTTTTCAGACACTTAACAGTTCAGTATCGTGCTCAAGGACGTGTGACGTTTGATGGACGTGTCGACTGTTTCGAGGTCAAAGCGGCGACCTTTTGTTCCTGTGACAGCTTCTGGCCACCCAGCCTCCCCCCCTCCCCCCTCAGCCTGAGCTCAGCCGTTTGATGCTTCGCCCTCTCTTTGGTTTGGCTGTGTTTACACACCATGATCCAGCTCATTAAGCTGTTTACATGCTTCTGTAATAGGACTCCATGCCCGATCATTGGCTTACAGCTGACATGTACTTTGTGTGAGTGTTCAAACTCGCATGATAAAAGGAAAATTATGACAACATAACGTGACTCACACTGAGCTGTGGAGCTCTCTCTGTGGTTAGCAGGTCAGGATTAACTTATTCAAACACAGTGTTTTAAGCACCTGGATGAAATGTCTGTCCGTCTGTCTCAGCAATGAGCTCATTAGAATTTGGTGCTCAAAGGTCAGAGTCGTCTAAGGAGCTTGCAAAGAAAAGCGTCTGGACTTGTTTGAGTTGCTTGAAGACGTTTCACCTTCATCCGAGAAGCTTCTTCAGTTCTAAGGTCAAATGGTGGAGAGTCCCAGATTTAAACCCAGTGGGAGTTTCCCCCCAAAGAGGGACAAAGGACCCCCTGATGATCCTCTACCTAATCACATGAGCCAAGATCAGAGTCTGTGACCTCAGACATTAACGTTGCTCATTTAGTCCGATCACGACAGTTTTCTGACTGCTGTTTGCATCTCTTATATTTGGTGGCACGGGTCTGTTTCTGCGACCTCACTGCCTTTTCTATGCACATCGAGGTGGGTTGCAAAGAGGCTTGCAGCTAGAGCGTACCTGTAGGGAGGCTAAAGCCTCGAATGTAACCTGTTGTGGAAACTGGAGAACCAACGGCTGACTAGTTATTCCTGTTAAATCCTTTGAAGTCTGCTGCCTGAGATGAAGTTGGTGCCTCATAATGGACGTTTTCTGAAAACGTGAAGCCAGGCTGTATATTAATATTAAGCTTTTAAAATATTTGCATTGTTTTTAATCAATATTGATGTTTTATAGACCATGTGAGATTGTCCATGATTTTGGACAATCACGGTAACAATGTATGCTGAAGAGACTGAATGAACAGAAGTGATGGACGTGTCTACAGACACTTTCCTGCTACTCTCCGAGTTGTAGTGAAACTGTGAAAAATGCAACACAAACGGGAAATGGGGACATGTTGGTTTTACTTTGAAATGTCTTTATTTCCATTTTTTAACTATTAGTTTTTGGACTTTTCTACTCAAATCTGAGGACACACAAGATGTTTTTGTTCTTCCGTGACCTACGTCCCCCAGGATTGAGCCACTGCCCTTCTGATTGGTAGATGACCTGCTCTACCTCCTGACCTGCGAGCTACCTTCACTTTACTCTTGTCCACTTCACGGGTTTAAGGCTGTTGACCAGCAGCAACAAGCTGACTGTGTGTGCTCAGCATGAACGTTCATAAAAAGCACCAAACGCTGGTTTAGATGTGGTTCACTGACTATCTGCACGTACACGGTGCTAAATAGGAGAATGTGAGCGGGAGGAGCCCGAGCACAGCCAGACAGTGTGTTTTTCCCATTGACACAGTGAGAGTATATATATTCCCTCTTTCTGCCTCACTTGACTCTTCCTCCACTTTGCCTCTCTCGGCATCCATCAGCGAGTGTTAGCCAGTCATTCAGTCTGTCACACATCAGCTGCTTAGAGCTGCCGTCGGCTCTGTCTGCACACACACACACACACACACACACACACACACACACACACACACACACAAATATGAGGACAACAAATTCAAGCGAACCCTTTACATCCACTGGGTGTCAGGGATGATTAACAGGAAACAGGCTCTGGGTCTTCACAGTGCTTCATTTTAAATGTCTGACATCCTGTCAGCAGCTGGATCACTTTAAATAACTTTATTAACTTCAGTTTAAAAAGTGATTTTTTTTAAACAAGTGAATGCATCACTGTTCAAACGAACTCCAGTTTACATTTCCCTGCACGAATCATTCATATTCATAGTGTGCATACTGAGACGGCAACGTTCACATGGCCGGACGGACGTTTCTGGACCGTCACTAACACGTCAGCTTTTTGGAGCCATGAATGACCTGATATCTGCCAATCAGTATTCAGCAACATCCAAATGAAATCCTTGAATTTCACTCCCTGAAACTGGAGCTCAGACTTCTGAGATTGTCTCTTAGTACCGTTAACTCCACAGCAGCCATATTATTGATCAGATAATTGGATTAAAAATGCTCCAGAAGGTCCAGAGGTCCAGCTCAGGGACTCCAGTAACTGAGGGAGGCTAGCAGCTACTGCCGCCTGTGTCTGCTCTGAAGTTCAGGGTTTTAACGCAGGAGACTTTGGGCACTGACTCACTGCTGGAGCCTCGAGTGGACGTTAGAGGAACTGCAGTTTTTGGCACTAGTGCCTTGGCTCAGTTTTGCAGCTCTAGAGGTTGCTCCTTGGCCGGTGACTGAGAGGTCGAGCAAACTACAGTATAAACCTGCAGATGGCACTTCGCTCTCTCGATATTTTTGTCCTCGTCAGTGCTTCTGAAAAAGGCTGATGTGTAGCTGCTATCAGCCTGCTGTGATCTGTTTATCAAGAGAAGATCTTTAATATCTGCTTGTGAATACAAAGATGTGCCAAAGGAGCAAAGGAGCAGCAGGTTCATTCAAAGCAGTAATTATTAGTGAGGAGGGTTAAAGATGAGATGTTTCTGCACCTGGATAATAGTCTGTGATGAGGGCCGGCGTTAGTAAAGAAATAACACTATCTTTATCCATGCCTCATTGCCTAACAGGAGACTTGATTTCTCCTGAGGAATTCACACAGTCGTGTTCAGTCACACTGGCCTCTCTGTGGCTTCAGCTCGAGAAAAGAAAAACAGCAGCGCGAGGTCATTTCTTTCCCGGAAACTCTCCATCTCCATTCTGACAAGATAATCAACACCTCCGCAGGTGCCGTCACCTTCCAGGTTTAAATGAAGTCGCAGTTTCGAGGCCTCTCGGGGCCTCCATTCAGGCCTTTGTGTGCCGTTAGCGTGGACAGACTCGTGCAGAGAAACGCATCAGACGTGCAGCCCCGCTCGTGTGCGTTGACGACTGGCCGGAGAGAATAAGACGCACAAAAGCACACAGCAGAGAGGAGCTTAAGACCCGGCGCATGCAAGTGTGTGATATGTTTGTGAGTCACTGAGCAGAGCCAAGCAGAGCAGCTTAATGACATCCTATAGCTCACAGTTAGCGATTTAACAACAGCAGTCTCCCCCCTCTCTCCTTCAGTAAACCTCTCCAAATTACAGGGGCAGCAGGGAATCGCCCAAAAATAGCCCTCGCCCTGTCCTCGTCCTCCCCTGCGCTTCGGCTTCAAGCTGATTTTACCCACCAGCTCTTACACAAAGCTGCTCGCTGGGGAACACGGCATCCTGTGAAAACCACACATTTCCAGAGCAACCAACCTTGGAGACGGAGCAAAAAACAAACCTCGTCTCCCCAGTCGCCCCGCGCTCATCCTTCCCGTCACGTCATTTTTATTTACATTGAAGATCAAATATGAGCAATATTTTAAGTACTTAGTTTGTGAGTTAGGTGTTATCAGTGGTTCGGGCACCGTACCAGACAGGAGGCTTTCCACTCCCCAATCATTCGACGTCTTCATTTAGTCCAGAGTTTTGGCATGAAAGAAGGAAATCCCAGGATCATCTCATTCCTGAAAATAACAGCAGGTCTTTAGCCACCAGTATACTCACCGTGCTGGTCACCTCATCACTGCCACATTCATTAAGGTTCGGCATTATGGCGCAGGTAGTATTCGCCTGAACGACAGGCATCGTCAACACTTTCACATCAAGGTTCAAGGTTCTTCATCAGTGCAGATATAAGAGGAGGAGACGTCAAAGCCACATGCAAAGAAATTGCTTTGTTTCAAGTTGAGGCGTGCGTGACCGCCAGAACCATGGTTTGCATCCACTTTGTTGTTCACTGCTTCTACCAGGAGCTGCATGAGCTGCTTGGCGGGCTGTCGGCGAGCTGAAGCATTCATGTAAATTCTCCATGTTATCCATAATGCCAGAATTCTTGGATTTACTTTTGGCATGGAAGACATGACCAAAGAGCCTCGCAGGATGAAGGCCAAGTAATGACAAACATGAAAATAACACAAACCAAACAGAAAACATAAGGTGTATTATCCAGTGTGAAAAGCCGTCTCCGAATCTGACGAGGAGGTTTATGTAATAGACACGGGCGTCTCCGTCACCTTCTGACGAGCAGATGGTCTCGAGTTTCTGGTGTGAAGAGCTAGACTTTAATCTAGACGAAGCTAAGCAGCTGGTTTTTAGGTCCAAGTCTACAAGTGCTGAAAGCTATAAAGAACAAAATGCAGTGATTTTAGTTCTTACTAAGTGAGTCATCACATCACTGAAGGCTGTCACAGAGCGTGCGAGTGTAGAAGTGTGAGCCTGGCTCCACTCAAGGTTGTTAAAAGGGGGTTTTTCCTTCCCACTGTCGCCAAGTGCTTGTTCATAACCATAGTCTGATGGTTGGGGTTTTCTCTGCATTATTGTCTTTACCTCACAGTGTAAAGCACCATAGGCCAACTATCTGGTCGTTAAGTGATGACGTGACGAATCCTACTTCCGGGCCTAAAGTAGTCTGCGTTTAATATGGCTTTTGTGTTGTTAACATGTTTAATGTTTTGTATTTTCTTCTATTTGATCTCAAAAAGCTCCTAAAACAGTCAGTGATCCCTGTTGACCTCCCTCGGCTTTTATTACCGCTAATCATTTATTTAAGCTCAGTTTTTAAAACCTTAGGATGTAACTACAGCCCAGCCCATGCAGCAGTATATGAATGACTAACCTCGTATTGTGGATGGATTATCTCAGTTGTTCTCCTGGCTGAAGTTTGGTCCTTTTACAGCATCCTGCCATGCGATTACATTTGTTCCTGACCACCGAGAACACTCACGTTAACTTTTATCGAGTGGAAAAAAAGTTAGCTTGTTTATATTATGCTAACATAGCTGTGTCGCTAGCGATCACGTAGCACATCGTTATATACCAGCTAGCCAAACTTCAGTAACCCTACAAACGTCACTGCTGTTTAGTTTTCTGTCTTCATTTATGCTGGAAGTGATAGCAGAGCTGTACGTTTTAATTTGTTTCCAAAACCCCGCAGTCAGGACATGCTATATTGTATTTAGATAGAAGCTAGCGAGCTAACAACCTGCTAACTTCTAACTCCGTTAAATGTCATAAATTCCGTTTTCATGGATGCCTGGATGTTAAACTCAATTGTTACACCTGGTAGAGCAGAACGCTGATCATTTTATTAAAGATGAAAGACTTTAGACAGTTTTTCAACTCTCAGTAATGCCATAGTGATCGTTTGATATATGGACCTGCAGCGGAGTTTAGGCCCAGACACGGCTAGTGACGTCAGACTGAACAACCGGATTGTTGTTGGTGCTATATAATCAGTGTTGAGGAGTAACGGAATACATGTACCGCCGTTACGTATTTAGAATACAAAATATGAGTAACTGTATTCCGTTACAGTTACCGTTTAAAAAGGTGGTATTCAGAATACAGTTACTTTGTTGAAATAAATGGATACTTTCCTGTTTCATTTTGTCGCGGGTCAGGACTGTTTGGGTTTTGTTTGACAGCTACGTTCTTTCGTTCCAGGCGGCAGCGTTACGGTTGCCATGGTTACAGGGCGACGCTCTCTCTCTCTTTCTGCGACTGTGTGTTTCCTGGGTGAGAGAGCGCCTTTTCGTTGTTGTTGTTGTGCTAAGCTAACAGGCAGAATGCTACAAGCATAGCTCTAAAGAATGTAGCATCATGGGCAGTGTAGTCCGTGTTGCAGGGAGAATGGACTGCCATACACGTTATGTGTCTGTGAGCGCGAGGAGGGAGAAAAAGGAGAGTGGAAAGGTACGAGTTGTCGTCGAGGAAAAACGGGAGCTGGAAACATGTAAATATAATAATAACCACTGCAGCCAAGAAGAGTGCCTGACGAGCCCAGTTGTAAGTAAGCTGTTAAGACTCGACTGTACACCGTGTTCGTGTTTTCCTCCGAAAACAATAAGTTCCGTTGGAGCCTTTCAACGCCTCTCTCTGTGTCTCGCAAGAAAAATTGACCCACACAACAAAGTAAAGCTATTTTTCGGCTATGAGCCGACAGGGACCCCGCCGTATTAGTCAGAGGTCCCTTTACTACAGTTCGGAGTCGCGGACCTTCAGTAACAGTAATAAATCACACAGCAATAGTACATTCATGTTGTTGTAAAAAGCATGATAATATATTAAGTAATCCAAAGTATTCAGAATACGTTACTCTCATTGAGTAACGTAACGGAATACGTTACAGAATACATTTTGGGGCATGTATTCTGTATTCTGTAACGGAATACATTTTAAAAGTAACCTTCCCAACACTGTATATAATAAAAACTGAATTTAAGCTAAACTCAAGGGAAGCAGGCTGATAGCAACTCTCAGGTTAGCCAGCAAAATAAAAAAACCCTGAGCTAGAAAAAGTGCTACAGTCTCACCAATAAGAAACTTTTTGCAGTTTTTCAAAATAAAAGTGAAAATTTTCTGCGTGTCTTCATGCTGACTGATGACCCCTGATGTACGAACATATTTAACCAGTATTCAGTGAGTCTGTGCACAGACGTCTTCATCCACAGGTAGTCACGCACCTGTATGACTTTAAACTGTGTTAATACTTGTTCAGCAATCAGAGATGGAGACATTTAAAGGTTAGTGTGTGTGTACATCTTTGTTTCCCTGGATATCTGCCAGTCTGCTGGTGGTGACTCACAGGAGGACGGTAATTATTCAATGAGCACGTTTGTGAGGTCAAACAGCAGCTAAGAGGGATCTCATGCAAATGGTTGTAACCCGGTTGTCATTGGCCAGCACTTTGTTTGTCAGTGTCTCTAATGCGCACGCACACAGACACACACTTAAATTATCAAAGACCTTTCTGAGAATACCTCTCTACAGTGCAGATCTACTCACTCTTTCGTGCACAGAGGAACAGAAAGAGGCCGTTACAGGGAGGCAATAAAGCAACGAATGAGATGAAGGCAAAAAGTGACTAAAGGGAAGCTCGGGGTCGTTAGTGGATTAAAGTGAGAAGCCGAGAGCAGCGATGAGTCATGCTTTAAAAAGAAGAGGATGGTGGTGGCTCAGCAGAGAGAGGAGCTTCTGTCCACATGTCAAACAGAGGGCTGCTTTAATCCGAGGCATTAAAGGAGATGCTCCTGATGGTTCATCAGTGCTTCAAGTAATAACCCAAACTTTAAATTACATAGAAATGCATCCCATATCAATTCTGCCCATTTTCAGTGAGCTGATACAAGTGATGCTTTTAAAGAATAATTGTTCCCAGTTGAGTCTGCAGCAACAACAGAGCTTATTTTTCAGACAGCATTTCTCCATTTCATAGATTGACCAGAATCGCGTCTTATGGCTTTAGCTGGTTTTGAAGATGCGCTCTGGAACGGGAGGAACACGACAGGAAACGCTCCTTCGCGTGCCGCCGTCGTTCCCGTCAAAACGAGTTCGCTGAAGTCAGGACTTCAGAAGAAACTTCCTGTCATAACAAGTCATTAACCTGAAATGACACATATACATAATCTGTAATATATGAGCAAACAATTCACTGCAGATGATAAAGTTAATCAATTATACATCTTCTGCTGTGATCAATTTCAGGCCAATCAGCTGTGCCGAGGGTTAATTGGCTCATTCTTTACCAGTTTCCACAGTGGGCATCATATTGGTGTTATGTTTTTAATTGGATGACACCAACAGCCTGCACGCTGACATTAGTCTTCATTATCTCCTTTGCATAACTTTTATATCCTCCAAATACGCCTGACCTCGTCTGCTCCTCATTTTTAGAGCTGAAAGAGAAAATATCAGCAGGAAGAACAAGTCTTTAAAATGCTTTGTCTAAAAATATTCAGAGCCAGGCTTTGGTTTGATCTTTTTTATCTGTTCCTTAAAAGGAAGCAGGTGATCTGGGATTGTCACAGGTCCGGGGAGCTTCTGTTTAATGGCTCAGAGGAACTTTATAGATACTTTACACGAGAGTTGAAGAAAGAAGTGATAGCAAAGTTTTCACAGTTGTGAAATGTGAGTCCTCTTTACTTACTGAGGGTAGCGCTCGTTGTTCATCTGTTCAGAGCTGCACTTTTACCGAGTCAGCCGTGTTTCCTCCTCTGGAACAAACTTTTATAGCTGGAAACCCCCCCGTCTGTTCCAGCCCTGACCTCTCAGTCCTCGTCTTATAATTAGGATAAACAAGTCTTGTAATTACAAAATCTTTCAGTTACCTCCCAACTTTTTTTGCCTTCTTAACTGCAAAAATGCATCAGACAGAACAGTTTCATTTCTTATAAATGTAGCTCCAGATGCATAGCTGGCACCGTGCAGACATGCTGCCACCTGCAAGCCTGCCGTCTTAAAAAAAAAATAATGAGACACATTTACTGACACAGAGGTGAGCTCAGTAACTACCTGTCTGTGGTTGCTGTGACACCTACTGTGTGACAAACCCCCGCTGAGACCAGGATAGCTCACACCGGGACCCTCGCCCAGCTCACGGCAGGCAGATGAGTCAGAGTTCACCGCCTGGTGCTGTCCCATATTATTAGACACCAGCAGATAACAAGATGGAAGGATGGAAAATAAACTGAAGGCAGAGAACGAAGGCTGGAGGTTCATGTGGGGAAGTTAGAAGGTCTACGAGCCGTGAGTTTTTTAACCCGTCACACCAGATGTAAAGGCAGACTGAGGGTCTGACAGCAAGTGCAGGGAAACAAAAAACAGACCTCAAACTGGTAAGTAAGCTGAGCTTCCAGTTACATGCTGTCAACAAGTGAGAAAATCATCACATTAAGGCTCACAGACAACCAAGTGCTTTGAAAGTCTTTGCATTTGTCACCGTCAGAGTTCACTGAAGCCACGGTCCACCTGTAAAAGCCTCTAATCCTCTCCGTGTCTCCCTCCTCACAGCTGATTGGCTCAATCATCGGCCGCCAGGGCACCAAGATAAACGAGATCCGGCAGGTATCGGGGGCTCAGATCAAGATCGGCAGTCAGATCGACAGCACCAGCGACCGCCACGTCACCATCAGCGGCACGCCGATCGCCATCAACCTGGCTCAGTATTTAATCACTTCATGGTAAGCATCCGGAGGAAGAGGCGGGTATGAGAAGCAACGAGTGCTGCAGGAGAGCACGAGGCTGTAGACAAACGCCTCACATTAGACCGCTCCTTCTTCCCCAAATCAGCACTTTGATTCGCTGCTTTATTAACAGCAGCTGTAGGTACAAGAGTCAGGCTGTTGTCACGCCACAGAGAGAGGTGTGTCATTATATACCTTAATGTTTGGTGGGTAAATGGCAAAAGGCGAGCAGCACTCTCACAGGAAGTGCAGCAGTCGAGCAAATGTAAATGAGTTTGATCCTCTCGCCAGTTAGAGCAGCGTCGCAGTGTTCTCTCCTCCTCTGCCGTGCATGCACCGTCAGGTACATCTGCAGGATGCATCACATGACAATTACTGCCTGATAAGAAAGAAATCGAGCTCTATATCGAACGCAGCGGACACGTCGGTCTCGCCTTCTCCTCGCCATTTAATCAGAAATATAAGCGACATGTGGTACGCACCGCCAGCTCGCTTTAATACAAGTAACCACCAGCATGAATATGCAAATTGGTCATTGGACTCTGGATGAAATTGATATTTGACTTACCACTCAGCCTGCCACCGACAGCGGGGAGAATAGGCAAGTGACACACACATAAATACTGACAGCTCACACACACACACACACACACACACGCACGCACGCACGCACGCACGCACGGGTCAGCCTCGGTCAGTCTGAAATGTCAGGTCAGAGAAGGTGAGAGCAGTCGCTGGAGAATCCCTGACAAATTTGCTCTTTTCTATTATTTCTTTAATCGGTTACACACGGACACGGCGATCTGCCCGAGCTCATCCAATCTCCGTCCTCCCTCAGCGGGTCGCTCGCAGGTTGACGGGAAAAAGATGGAACTCAGACTCCGGCTTCTCTGTGGAGCTTTTCTTCCAACACAATCCGCACCTTTATAAGCCGTCGTCTCCCACCTGAGCAGTTCCTGCGCTTCTTTTTTGGAGTTTTCTTCTGTAGAAGAATTCTGAAGCTTTATGGTAAACCTGAGTTTCTCCAGTCTGTGGGAGAAACGCATCTTTGTGCTTTCACGGGACAGGGAGGGGGGGATGTGGAGCTCCTTGAACAGTTAACCAGGTCAGGATCACGTTCACCTCCTGCGTTTATTTAAATTGCTGCATCACATGGAAAAGCTGTAGATTGCACTGCGCGACGCGGTCACGGCGCTCCACCCTACGTCTTTGTTTTGTGCTGAACGGAGGATGATCGCTCTGATGTGAACGGGACTCGATCGCTCACGCCTTGGAGCGCGCTCCCTATGGACCTCTTATGCAATCAGAAAACCCGCCGAACATGAACCCAACGAGACACAACAAGTGTTTCCGTCCCTATGTTCAGTCAGCTGATGCTTTCAAGATGGCTGCCAGCAAATAATGAAGCCTTATTCAAATATTAACAAACGCAGAGATACAAACTTTGATGCTTACATTACAGTATATCTGAATATTGTCTTTATGAGCAGTAAAACCTTGGCAGGAGGGAGAACAAAATATTTCATATCCTCCAAGGTTCCTTAGATATGAAATGGATTCTTTAAAAAAACCAAAGTAGTTAAACTGACAGATATTGTGGAACGTCCCATAAACTAAAAGACAGTACACATGAACTCAAAAGGAGTCCAAACCGCAAAAGAAGCGCATATTCTCGGAAAAGTGGTTGCAGGAGGTGAGCTGGCTTCAAACAAATGATGAACGCACAGAGATGTGGTGCAGAATGTGCCGTGAAAATCCCACTCTAGCAGACAAAAACAGTGCCTTTTATATGTACTCAAACATGCTTCTTATCTGGTGCGTCTTTTATTTTGACACCTGTGGATCACTTATGTGCACCCCTGTCTATGGGTCATTCTTACTATTCGGTGCCATTTGAGTCCTAATGACATAATATGGTATATTTAGTGTAAAACTTGTCTAATGCTTATTTCTAAACCATTTTCTTGTATGTTTAACCCCCCTCTACCATAGAACACATTGATATATACACAGGATAAATACATTAAAAGTAAATTACTTTTATTTTAGCACAAGTCACTAAAGTACTATGTCCCCAGTCATGCTTGCTCGACTTCAGTTACAAATATAACTTAAAAAAAAAAAAAAAAAAAAAAATCTAGATTTTTCATCATTTCTGGATTGGCTTATTTCTAATGTTCCTCATCAAATGTTCTTTTTTATTATTAATGCATGTTTAATACTTAAAATCTTTAAAAAATGTTGTGTCCCTGAATCAACTGTCACCCCTGTTACTCTGATAAGAATTCCATAGAACACATCACCTGATTATTCTTTTAGTCACATGACACTCCCGGATGTAACATATTTTGGAGGGAAAACTTTCAAGAAGAAGACGAGTAAGTACCACTCTTTAATCAACCCTTTTTTCAATGTTTTAGCAAGATTTTGTAATGTGGCAAAGCATAACACGTCCAACCTGTTACGCTTATTAATAGTGGAAACAAATTTTTTTTTGTAATTTTTATAATATGGCTAATAAACATGTTAAAAATGGTTCTTAGTGGTCACCATGTACTAGCTTGTTGTTCATCATACTAGTAGTAATGGCTAAGTTTAGCATAAAATCTCCCCCCTGTTACCGTCACCCCTGTTATTGCTATGCACTGTAACATGAAATTTCCTTGCAGATTTTAAAAAGGGACATTGTAGCTTTTAGAAAATGTAAATATTACTATAACTGTGTATTCAAAACAGTTATTAATAGAAAATTGAATGTCCTGTAACAGGGTGGACATTTGGCACGTCATGGGTAAAGACTTTGATTTTAAAAAATATTATAATATAATATCCTTAGCTGGACCAATACATTTTTCTTATAGGTTGAAAATCCCTCTTTTAGATGAAATGTTAAAATAATTCAAAATTTTGTATTTTTTGATGAAGAGTGATCACACTGAAATGGCACCGAATAGTAGGAATGACTCCTATACAGATAGCCGGCTGCATCCCAGAAACATCAGCCTGTCAGACTGTGTGAATCCAGCAATATAGACATATATGTCTATATATACTGTATTTTCCGCACTATAAGGCGCACTTAAAATCCTTTAATTTTCTCAAAAATCGACAGTGTGCCTTATAATCCGGTGTGCCTTATGTATGAACTCTGGTTGTACTTACTGACCTTGAAACCGATTTTATGTGCTACACGGCGCTCAGAAATCTGTCAAAAATGTTTTAGTACGACTTTGGTAAGCTACGAAGCCGCACCGCTTGATGGATTGTTGGAGCATTACAGAGTTAAAAACTGTCTAAATTCTTTCATCTTTAATAAAATGATCAGCGTTGCTGCTTTACCAGGTGTAACAATGAAGTTTAACATCCAGGCATCCATGAAAACAGGATTTATTACATTTAACAGAGTTAGAAGTTAGCAGGAAGCTAGCTCACTAGTTTCCACCTAAACATGATATAGCATGTTCTGACTGAGAGATTTCTGAAACATTAAAACGTACAGCTCTGCTATCACTTCCAACATAAATGAAGACAGAAAACTAAACAGCAGTGACGTTTGTAGGGTTACTGAAGTTGGACTAGCTGGTATATAATGATATGCTACGTGGTGGCTAGCTAACAGCTATGTTAGCATAAACACAGTAAAGCTGGAGGATGAACGCTAACTTTTTTCCACTCGATAAAAGTTAACGTGAAGGTTCTTCATGGTTAGAAACAAATGCAATCGCATGGCAGGATGCTGTAAATGGCCCAACCTTCAGTCAGGAGAACAACTGAGATAATCCATCCACAATACGAGGTTAGTCATTAATATACTGCAACAATATGGGAATAGAGCAGCCGTGAGAGAATTCAACATTAATGAATCAATGGTACAGAAGTGGAGGAAGCAAGAAGAATGAGCTGAGTAAAGTTTGACTTATCTGACTGTTTTGTTTCGCTTAATGTGCCTTATGGTCTGAAAAATACGGTATATAGTTATGTGAGGGTATCAGGTACGATCAGAGCTCTGCAGTAAAAAGGTGTGACAGGGGTGCATCTGTCAAATGATCTACCCTCCGATTGTTTCACTTACACAGTAGTGAAGTCACATTGAAACAATGCTTCCTGCACAGCTTGATATTGAGTCTCTGTAACGGACACGGTCACTGCCTGAGTGTGATCAACTTTAAGCTTTTAGAAAGAAAGAAAGAAAGTGTACTTTATTGGTCCCCGTGGGGAAAATCCCTCTCTGCATTTAACCCATTCACTCAGTGAAGCAGTGGGCAGCCACTGGGCGCCCGGGGAGCAGTGTGTAGGGACGGTACCTTGCTCAGGGGTACCTCAGGGTAGTTGTTCAGGGGAATCGAACCCCCGACCTTCCGATCATGGGGCCACCACTCTACCTACTGAGCTATCCCTGCCCTTTTTATAACGCTGTCAGGTTCTAATCGGGCCCACACCATGAGCAACAACCTTTACAGATTGAACTTGTAATTGTACAATATCTGTCGTTGTAACCACTTCTGCAGTGAAATATGTGTAAACATGAATCAGTTTCATATGTGGGCGACGTTAGAGAATATGAAATCACTGCTTTGTTCTGCCTCCTGTGAGGCCTAGCACTACTTTTTAGGTTTCCACTGCATGACTACACTTCAAGGAAATCCAGATACAAGCCTGTGTTTAAATAACAGAGACACAACAACACACAGAATGGAAAATCCATCCAAGTAAATACAAAGACAGAATGTGTCCGTGAGCACAGACAGATTGTTTACGCCATGAGACCCGGCTGTCTTTTTTGTGGCTGGTCTTGCCGAAGCGAACACGATGCCAAACACAGTCTGAACTCCTGCAGCTGAATCTGCAGTGCAAGAGGAGCTAATGTAATGTAACGGGTGTCCGCCTATTAAAAACAGCTGGAGCGTCCTAAAGCGGCAGAGGAGGCCTCTGCGTGTTAAGCAGCTGAAAGTTGTCTCACATCAAGCAAGAACAGGAAACTACAGCCGCTGCTCTCCTGAGGACGCTCAGTGTTGTTAAACGAGGAAGTGATGATGCAACTCAGAGGCAAACATGTTCCTGTCAAACTTTTCTGAATCGAGTTCAAAATGAGCAGTTCTCAGTTTAACATCGACATGTTGCCTTAACTGTAGTGTTTAAATGGGGGGCATCACCTATTGATGGAGCTGTGCATTGAAGGAAGTCTTTCAGAGGATAAGGTCTCAGTGACCTGGGAGTTTTCCTCCCGGTGACATGAACCACTGCTGACTTTCAAACAGGGAGTGTAACATAAGCCTTCAAAAGCAAACTCTTCACAGCATTCTTCGTTTAATAGTACTCGATTCCACTTCATTACTTCGTTTAGTCGTTTAACTGAAAGTGTCACCCATACACCTTCAAGAAACTTTAGAGCAGGGGTCTCAAACTCCAGTCCTCGAGGGCCGGTGTCCTGCAACTTTTCCATGTGCCCCTGGTGCAGTACACCTGAATACAATTAGCATGCTGAAGTGGTAACCCCTAACCCTTCTCAAGTAAATGTAAGTAGGTAAGTGTTTGAAAAATGTACTCCTAAAAGTACTTTTATTGCACCGTGTTCATTCACTCATGAGCTGCTGTAACATGAATCAAATGGCTGAATTGCCACCTCAGCATGCAGTCAAGTTCTATAGAGTCTTTCTAGTGACCTACTAATTGTATTCAGGTGTGTTGCAACAGGGACACATGGAAAAGTTGCAGGACACCGGCCCTCGAGGACTGGAGTTTGAGACCCCTGCTTTAGAGTGAGCAGACGTTTTGGCCTTTGTTGGTGTTCCTGTGCACTCGGGAATGTTTAACAGTACGTTTCTAATGCCGGGAACACTCCAGCTTCATGTTTGACCTGCTGTCTGATAGTTTCATGAACACATTTACATTGTGTGTGTGAATGGGTGGACGACTGGGTGTGTAAAGCGCTTTGGGGTTCCTAGGGGGGGGACTAGTAAAAGCGCTATACAAATACAGGCCATTTACCATTTACATTTAATAACCAGTGAAATAATTGTGTTAAAAGCAGAAAAGCTACAGTTTGAATCACATTTAGAGTCTCAGCTGTGCAAATACATGCGATAACATTCAAACACAAAGACAGGAACAGTTGCCGTGCAGCGTTGCCCCAAGGCAACTACAAGAAAAACTCGAGTATTCAACATGCGAGGAAATAAAAACCTTTAAAAATACTGACACACACACACACACACACACACACTTATTTACAGTTCATGTCATTTTAAATAAGATTTTAAGTGAAAGTCCTGCCTTTGAATCATGCTTGTTAGTGATTCAAACAGCTGATTGGATTATGTTTTCAGCTGGTTGCACTGATTTAGGAAATATGAAGAGGACGCGGGGCTGCGTGCCCGCCCACCTCTCACTGTTTTATGGTGATTGATGCTAAAATGTGCAGAACATTTCTTTTAGTTAAAACATGAGGTGAGAAGCTCCCACAGAGATGAGCACAGACCCGCACAAAGGATTTCTTTCCTGTTTTTGAAGCAGCGTCCTGTCTGACGGAGCGTCCATGCTAATTTTTCTGATGGTTTTGTTCCCTCCTCCCTAAGCCCCCTCCCAAGCCATCACCCCAACTTATACAGCACACCCCCCATCTGTACAGCGAACTCCCCTACAATAATCTGTTGCAACCTCCAGCCAAACACGCCCGTCTTATGATTTGAGTTTTGTCAGATTTCCGTTTGTTCATTTTTACAGATCCTGTTTTTTTTTTTCGTCTTTTTTTCCCGTTTTTACTCTGATTTTTTTTAACATGTCTTTTATTTAACCCTCTAACCCTTCTCCATCCAAAATTCCCTCTCCTTGACCCCCTCCCCTCCTCCACCCTCCTTCCCCCCCCTTCCCTCCCCTCCACCTCCCCCTCCACCTCCAGTTTAGAGACCGCCAAATCCACCGCCCAGTCCTCCTCCATGCCGTCTCCCGTTGATCTGACCATGAGCTTCACCCAGCCCTCCCCCCCTGTCTCCGCCTCGTCCTCCTCCTCCTCCCCCCTGGCAGCGATGGGCGCCGCACTGCCCCATGCTCAAATCCTGGGCGCTCCCTACGCCTTCCCCCTCTCCAGCCTCCTGGGAGTGAAATCCATCCCCTACCTGGCACTCTCCACCCCTCCCGCCTCAGCAGCGGCAGCAGCGGCGGCGGCCGCAGCGGCCATCGGGGCTCCAATGCTACCAGCGTCAGTGCAGACGGCAGCGGCGACGGCAGCCGTTCCGGTTCAAGCTCACGCGGCGGCGGCCCTGGCGTCCTACACAGCCAAGATCTCGTCCTCAACCAATGGAATGAAGAAGCCGGAGAGACAGAAGTTTGCGCCGTACTAAACAAAGAGGTAGCTCCTGGCCGGGTTTAGACGTTAAGGGCCGTTTTTGGTTTTTCTTTTAGCACATTACTCATTGACTTGTTTGCCTCTCCACTTCTTCCTCTTCTTCTTCTTCTTTTTTTTTCTGACTGCCTAAAAGAGTCAAAGTGGGATCGTTGGAACATGAATGATGTTGAATCATCCATGGAAGGCGTGCACGGCAGCAAACAAGCTTTTCTCTTTGGCTGTGGGGTTAGTGACGTCAAAAGTTTAAAGCTTGCAGTTCAGCTAACCGTGTCTCTGCGCTGTGGTCATAACCAAACCCTAAACCAGGGGTACAGCAGGTTCGTGTCTTGGACAAGTTTTTGTTCCATCACGTCTTCACATTGCGAGCAGTTCAAAGTGTTTAGTCGGTGCCGGGTCTTTTATTTTGGACCCAGCTCTTTACCGGCTGTCCTGTGTCTGACTTCCTGCCCTCCTCATATGCTTTCTGCAGCTTGATGTGGCTTCTGTCAAGAAATAAAAAGACCTGGTGCTATTCTGAGTGATGTGGAGCAGAGACCTGCTTCTCGGACACTTGTGAACCACTCCACGGTGGATTTACTGGGATTGCAATCATTGTCCTGAGTGACCGCAAGTAGCTCTGGTTGCTACCCTGGTATTGGAACATTGTGCAACCAGGTTGGGTGTATTCCCAGGATAAACCGATTTGACAAAGTCTTGGAAATCAAGGGGAAAAATAACAATTTTAACACAAGTTTCCTCAAACAGTGTTTCTGGGTTAAAATCATTCTGCTGTTTGTGTGGATCAGCAGCTATAGACCAAATAAACAGACCAGTGTAAAGTTAGCTGCATAACTAAAAACCACGACTGAGGGTCTTATTTACTGTCATGAAAGGATCGGGAGGACGACGGTCTCTCAGCAGATTTCGCCCAGTTTCCCCAAAGCACTGACGACTTGCATGTCAGACAGCATGTTTGTGCAATTAGACCAAAACCCACTGCCAAACATGATGTATGTGTAAGTTTGCAACCAGTGTCATGCTACCAAGGTGACAATGCACCAACAAGATCACTTTTACAAATATAACTGAGCACTATTGCAAAGGCTAACTCAACTACACCTCGAGCTAATAGGAAAAATCCCCAAAACAGAGCTGCACGCTCTCTGTAAATTCAAAAGTTTCTTATTGAATCATAAACGCTGAATAATTAACTCAGAACCTGCTGAGGGACTCTGACAGACTGCAGCGGCTCCAGTCACGGCTTTCAGAAATCAAATAAAGGAGGATTTCTGATTTTCATGCAGATATCCGTCTCAACTCCACAGAGTGGGAAATAAATGAAAGAAAAACAAATACAGGATGACGAATAACACTCTTCACCTTGCTTCTTTAACCTTTTTATATACCCAACAGCTTTTTCTTTCTTTGAGTAGCACTTTTAAAAACAAAGTTTCAGAACCTTTGAACACCTCAAAGCGAGGCATGTAGGACCAGAATGAAAAACACCAAAAGCAAAATAGGACAATCCTGTACAGCAGCTCTCTAAGGCTGATGGCTCACCACGTACAAACGACTCAGGGTCAATGGCTCCTCAATACTTCACCTGTCACTCAAACACAGACACAGCTGGAAAAAGTTCAGGAAAAAAATTTTGCTATACAGTCAGACAAACCTATGGATGCTTTAATGTCTCTGTCCCAGCCCGGATCCCGGACAAGCCCCCAAACGTTAGTTTTCCCAGTGGATGGAGGACAGTTGTTATTTCAATAGAAAACCAAGCAAAGATGAGAGAACAGTGCAAACTTTAAATTCATCCACTGATTGTTTGTGGGCACCACTGCAGAAGCAGAACTTTTACTTCAGATACTTTGGATGTGATAATACTTTATGGATTTTGAAAGCGAGACTCTTACTTGGCTCGTCGTTATTCCACATCCGACCACATAAAAACAGCTTTAAGGATGTTCCAGTCTGCTCCTTGATGTGGAAGTGTTCTTCTTCTTGTTAAATAATTTGAGACATTAACAGAAATTCATCTATTTGTCTGATTTTTAAAATTAAAAGTCAGGATCAGCAGGTCTGAGTCATCATTTTCCAACAATCCCACTTCTAAAAGTCCACCCCGACTTTATTTTTCCTCGCGTCTTTTTGCAGCTCGGCCCTTTTCCGAGTTCAGAGGGTTGGTGGGTGTTTGCAGCCCCTGATATTTAAGGTCATTTGGGCCACAAAGCCTGTAAAAGCCATAGAGACTATTCTGCTTTCCCCTCCTAGTCTGTGTCCTGCTCTTTTTGTCCCCTGCTCTTCGTCCTATTGTATACTCGCATATTTATTAACTATTGTGGAATATTCCCTCAGAGTTTATAATCACTGGTCACTAACACTGAGCTGAAAACGCTTTTGTATACGATGATGTCGACTTGTAAATGACTATTTTGCGTTTGCTTCCTGTCTGGTTTTCCTTCAGTATTTGTTGTGTAGTTTTTTTTTAAAGACATACAACAGATAAAAGGGTTCTTTTTTTGTTTTTTGCATATGTTCTCTTTCAAAATGTGTTGTTTAAATTATTTTTTAACTTATTGAGAGGAGTATTACAGTTTTAGAAGAGTTCATTTCCCAACATGGCTGCAGGTAAAGACTGTAAAACTGTATTTTAGTCTCTGTATGTTCTGTATGTAGAGTGAACAAAACTGATTATTTTCTTTTTGGGGGATAAAAAAAATATCACTGTACCATTATTGCTAATAACCAGGTGTTTTGTTAGAAGAGTAGTGTTTTCACTTGTGAGCTCCAACTGGCCATTTTATGTCTCTCTCTCTCTCTCTCTCACACACACACACACACACACACACACACACTTACTTTCTAACTGGGATATCTGTTTATAAATGTCTGCCCTGCTTCTCACCTTTCAGCATCCACAGAACTAGAATAAAAGAACTGTTTTTTAAAATGGGCAATCTTTGAACGTGTACAGTGAGGAGCTTTGGAAAAGCCAGTTTCTGATAGCCACACGTTTGAAGTCATTACTGGGTGAGTACCACAGATCGATAACCCTGGCAGCTCTAAGCAGATATATCGGGGACACGCTCTGATAAGCAGGCCAAAATCCAGCTCGGCACCAGGAGTCGATCCATCCGTCAGAAAGTACCGAGTCAACATTTTGTCACATGCAGTTGAGTTTTAAGTGGACCTGTTGTGCACTTTTGCTCATCTCCTGTTCCTGTGGTGGATGCTCATATAAAACATGACCAGAGTCTCTAATGATGAGCTCAGTGTGAGTACAACTGTATCTAATCCCTGTGGGCCAAAAGCTCAGGCTCAGAGTGCTCTGAACACTCTTGGCTCTCTGTGATGTCATTTAGAGTCGATGTCCCTAATGTAGTCATTTCACAGTAACTGTCTGTGAACCAATTAGAAGAAAGATGGCTTGAAGGTAGACAACAGAGCAGCGTTTTTATTCTTGGACTCTGCCAGACTAGCTTTGCATGATTCAAAGTTCAAAATAATCCTGGTTTACTTCATACTTGGTGCATCACCCAGGGCTGGACTGGGACAAAAAATTATAGGAAAACCCATAAAGCCTTTGAATGATCTACAACAATCTTTGGTTGTAAGATTTAGATAATTATTTAATAAAAGTGAGACATTTTTTAAATGAGAATAAGAAAGAAAAGTATTTCTTTGTGCCCCCCTCTCCCTGTTAATGCCCTACCTGCCCCCCTGGCAAAACTTTGCTAGACCCGCCCCTGCACAGTTACCAGCTGTCAGCTACGTAGAAAAGGATCCTGGTGTTATTTGTCTCTCAGAAACAGTTCATAACTTCAACTCATTCATGTCACCTAAAAGGTAAACCTGTTTCTCCATCACCTGTTCAGCTCTGATGATCCAGTAAGGACATCTCCTGGTTTCATCCTCATGTTTCCCTCTCACCACATATCCAAACCACATCATGACCAGCAGCTTCACAGCTGTGGCTCCAGCAAACATCAGCTGATACTAGAAATTAATATTAAATACATTCTAACAACAGCTGATCAAGCTTAAATGTGCTGCTGTTGTTTAGCGCGACATCCGGCGGTTTCCTCTTTCTGGCACAAAGTGAGAGATAAACAAGAGAGACAATCAGCTGATCATTGATCAGTTTCATGATTGAAGTAGCAACAGGAGAGGGAGGGGGGAGAATGGGAGAAGAAGAGGCAGCTGTGCAGCAAAGACACAGAATAACTCCATCTTTGTGTCTTTTCCATTCTAGCTGAAGTTCGGGACAAACTGTTTCTTTTCACCTCAATACGAAACGCGTAATATTTTCTCTGAATAAGAGACGATTTCGTTTTTTACGGGATGGTTGGCAACTATTTTATTCATAAGGTTAGTTAGAGAACTTTACTATCAGTAACATCATAGCACCCGCCCAGCCCAGAAACTCCGTCATGCTAGCTAGCACGCAGTACGAGTTATTGTAACTGACAGTAAAAAGTCAGCACAACGAAAATAAACTCCACCTAAACTTGGTTTATATCTGACCCAGATAGACTGCAGGTCATAACTTCTTACCTGAAGTTCAGTTCACCTGACACTCAGACCGGCGGCCGCCTCGGGTCTCTCCTCCTCCTGCCTCCCCTTTCCCTCATCCACCTGCTGGCCTCTGTGGAAGCTCCACCATAGCCACCACCAAACAACTGAGTTATTTTTACACATTGACCAGCATCTGGCCAATCCACCACCAGTCCAGCTATGGCATCACCTCATCTCATCAACTGTCTGTGTTAGCTCCTCTCCCATTGGTTGCCCCTCTGAAACAGAATGTGTGAACAGATCATGTAAGGACACACCCCTGTATGACATCACAGGCAGTCTGCAGCCGAGCTGTGGGCTCTCAGAGATTACTGTCCATACACTGACCTCATGATCGTGTTTGAATGAACGCCCGCCTCTGGAACAGAAGTATATGAGAGAGAAATTAGATTTTTACCAAATCTGAATTCTGAATCTGGATCCAGAAGTTGGAACAGATTCCTTCATGTATTACTGTGTTACCTCTGAGAACAGCTTCCTGTTGTAACCAAAACACCATCAGAGCCGAGTCAGAGTAAAGATGCTACGCTGGCTGTGAGGTTCTCTACAACGAGCAGGCGTGTTATAGACAAACTTGTGATTAAAGCAGAAGTCAGTCATTAGTTTTACTCTGATGATCAACTACAAAGTCTGCAGACGCGTTTCCAGGAAGCTAATCAGTACCGATGACCAAAAATATTGAAGTGTAAGGTCATCCATCCACAAACATTTAGATGATCAGAGGCTGTTTATCAGAGATGGACGTAGCCACCTAAAGCATGAAGCTGAACGTTTTCACCAAGTCGGTGTTTTGAAACCGGATAGTTTAACATCGGTCTGGACACCAGTTTACAAAATGAACATCATGTGTTAAATCCCATTTCAGATTAATGTTCAGGCCATCGAGTCGTTGGGGAAGTCTGAAGTCACGACAGTATGAGAGCAGTCGCCCCCTGCTGGACATTATACGGTGCATCTTTTATGCTAGTCTGTGGCAGCGGCTGACGAGATCTGTTAGAAATGTGTGAGTGTGCTTTTTGTAGTTCTGTAGCAGAGCTTGTGCAATTTTTAAAGAGTTTATTTGATTTTAATTTATTTTGTTCAGATTAAACTGACGCCCAGAGTGTCAGAGACTAATGCTGCATGTTTGACTGGCCTCACTAACACGCACACAAACATGTAAATACACACAAATATGACCAAGAAATTAGTGTAACACACACAGGCCTCGGTCTTTGCACTGGCAGTGTGAACTCAAAGCAATACTAAACAGAGCCGTACGAGTAGCTACACATTGCAGAGCAACAGCAGCGGCTAATCTGGGTGTGTGTACTTTCCAGCTGTAACAAATACATCAACGTTCAACTCAATGGGGTGTCGACGCTTCCCTGTTCTTTCTGTTTGTTTCTAAAAAGACTGATGACGATGATGATGTGGTATATTTAACAAGCTCACTTATTTTTATAAATAATGTTGATGAACTGAACTGTGGACACCCGTCTCCTCACATTCGTCCTCTCGACACCACTTTTTTCTTTAACTTTCGTCGTCCTTGCTTTTCATCGTCCACGTGTCCTTCATCCATTTGCATGAGTCTGACTTGAATTGATGTCTATGCAAACTCATCTCTGTGCGGTTCAGCACTGAACCCTGCGTGGGTTCACGCGGACGCCGTGCTGGTAACGTGCAGCTGAAGTGAAAGGGCTACAGCAGACTACGGCTCTGACTGGCAACGCACCCGCCCTGAAGAGTAACTGACAGACTCTGGTACTCTGAATGATGTCTGGAGCAAGGTTATTATCGTTAACGAAAACTAGAAGTGAAAAAACATTTTCGTTAACGGAAATAAAAATAAAAACAAAAAAAGGAAAACTAACTAAAACTGTAATGTGTGCTCACAAAACTAACTAAAATTAACTGAATTTATAGCAAAAATGTGTTTAGTTTCATTGATGTGTGCGTGTCCTACAATAGTCGAGGGTGAAAATGAAGTTTAGTTTCCAGATTTTTTCTTGCTGTGTCTCATTATGCCAGCAGGTGGCAGCACGTTAGTTGAGTCGTCTGTGTTGCTGCTCCGTCCACGCGCAGAATCATGTCAGGAAAAGTCGGGAGAAAGCGCCAGAGTCCAATTTGGGATTACTTTGAATATGACTGTGTTTTGGATAAAGCAAGTGTCTTGTAGTGGAAAGAGACAAATTATGAGGGACATTTCTAAAGGGAAAAAATCCCACAAACCTTAAAGTGCACTTGAAAAGCTCACACAAGAAGGCTAACCTAGCTTACCTTGAGAAGGGAGCACACGCAACCCTCACCCCCAGAAACAGAAGCTAACCCAGGCAAGGCAGCGTGATGTCTGTCTCTGCGTGTTAGCCCTGCAGCAGACAGGCGACCTGTGCAGGGTGCAGGGTATGGTAGCTGGAATAGCAACATACCCAAGGATGAGCAGAAGAGCATGACTGCTATGATGACACTGGGATTTTGTTGCACTTAATTATTGCAAACACAACTAAAACTATAACTGAAACTAATCAAAACTAAACTGAAACTAAGGATTTTCAAAAAAAAATAAAAACTAAACTAGCAAACAAATGATAAAAACTAATTAAAACTGATATAAAATTGAAAATCTGAAGTCAAAACTAAATAAAAATAAAAACTAATGAAAATTGCAAAACTATTAAAACCCTGGTCTGGAGGGGTTCTTTACATTTGGGGCACCAAGTAGAAGTAGACGAGGGATGTGCAGGGAAAAACAGGACATATTCCTCAGTGCACCGTAAACAAGGCGGAATCAAAAAGTTCTGAGAACATGAAACTCGTGAACCGCCCTCGATTTGAATTTGGCTGATCTTTTCTTTAAAGTAAGAATTTTAACCACTTTCATTTAAAAATGCACAAACTTTTATTTTTATTTTTAATTGTATCCTCATATTTCCTCATCAACTAAAAAAAACAGATGGAACCAAAAATTATTCAATTTGCATGAATATGAATCAGCTCTTGGCCCATAACAAAAATATATATATAAAAAAACTCTCCAGACATCATTTTAAGACACATTAAAAGAGACTGAGCTGAAGAATAATTTGTGCCAGATTAATTTTTCCTTTAACAAAAAAACTCATTTTTGCAGTAATAATTAGAAACAAAATGTTTTGGAAGAACATCAGGAGCAGACGTGTTGAGTCCTGGAGTCTTAAACACAAAGACCAGAATCCACAGCAGCTCCTTAGATTAACAAAAAAAGATTTATTTTCAGGAACACCGACGCAGATTTTAGCCGAGCATCCATCCTTTGAGGGAGACTTAATTCCACTTCTGCTCTGAAGTGAACATTAACAACACATTCTTTATCGAAACACATTTTTCACTCTTATTAAAATTCAAAGTCTGTGACGTTTTTCCAGAGAGAAAAATCACGTCGTCAGGTCTCCTGGGAAACAAAACAGAGTCAAGTTCTTGCTCTTCGGGGTGAATGTGTTGGACACTCAGACCGTGGAGGCGGACGTTCCTGCGACGTGCTCCGAGACTTTGTCCAGATGAAGCTCGCTTCATAAAAATGCTCTCGTTGGAGGCTGTACGACAAACACACACGGCGACACGCTCGCTCGCCCTGAACCCACGGCTGAACGGTTGTGAATATTGTATTGCACTCGAACATGAAAAATCCATTATGACGACATATTCTTCCATCTTTTTGGTTTTCATTTCTGCTTCCTGTAAAGACAGGATGTTTTGCTCTTTGTATATCAGCCTGATGTGTTTGTGACCGTTTTCTTTCCATCCATGCCATGTTCTAATAAATTAAACCCACACTGAAGATGAAACTGTCGACTGCTTTCTGCTTTAAAACTGATGATTCTCTGTGCGTGACGTTAGTTTTAGAGTGCACACCTGCAGGGCAGACGCGTACACAGTGCATTTATGCACATCTGCAGGTGTGTAATTATCTAAAAAGCAGTCGCAGATGAGTATCAGAATATAAACTGCACAGTGAGGTTGACCTCTGACTTTCACCTTCAAGGCAACTCCTCGTTCCAGCAAACATCTGATGAAGCTGCATCGAGTCTGAGGAGGGAAAAAAACCTTCGCACAAAAACAAATATGAAGACAAAACTTCAGTGAACCTTCAACGTGAAAGACGCCGTCTGCCGACACTGCAGGCTAATGTTGGATGATTGTATGCGATGGGTAAATGGACTCATTCTTACATGTACACAACATGCCACATTCACCCAGTTTCTTAGTGCTTCCTAACTACCATTCACACTCGTGGACACATCGGAGAGCAATTTAGGGTTAGTATGTTGCCCAAGGATACTTGGCATGCAAACTGGAGGAACCAGGGATCGAACCACGAACCTTGCGATCAGTAGATGACCTGCTCTACCTCCTACAGCCACCCTGGGCAGGTGGGCACAGATCCCACCTCGAAATTCATCTCAAGTCCTAAAAGAATCCACATACGGACAAAATGATGTTTTCACAGTCAGTGGAGTTAGGCTGAGATGAAGACGTAAATGCTGCATTTGGGTTTAAATATCTTTGTGTTTCACATCCTGAAAGAGTAGAGCTGTGAAAGAAAACAGGACTAGCCGTTCATGTCCACAAATGACTGCACAATAAGTCATTCATCAGTGCAAAGCTCAGATTTACAGGGAATCACTGACTTACATCAGTTTACTGCTGCGTCATATGAACTACATGGCTGATGTACAGTACTGTGCAAAGGTTTCAGGCAGGCATGAAAGAAAGCTTTCAGAAATATAAATGATTGTTTACTGGCCCCACATGTATTCTGAAGCAGGACAACGGCCCCAAACATACAGCCAAAGTCACTGAAGTACTGGAAGTGATGGTCCGGCCCCCACAGAGCCCGGATCTCAGCATCATCGAGTGTGTCAGGATTACACAAAGAGACAGAAGGATGTGAGGAAGCTGACATCCACAGAAGATCTGTGGTTATTTCTCCAAGATGTTTGGAACAACGTACCTGCCTCCTTTGCTGGCCACACCAAATATTGATGCGATTTAGATTTCTCTTTTCTTCAGTTGCTGCATTTTGTTGATAGATGAAAATAAATGATTAACACTTTTATTTTTCAAAAGCATTCTTTCTCTACATCACGTGTAGTCCATCCCATCCAAAGTCTTCAGATTTAAAAACAGCAGAAAGGTTTCCTTGGGAAGTCTCAGCTCCCTGCTGTCATTAGATTTCTCAAAATATATAAATAAAAATTTCCAAGCAAAGGATGACAGCAGGACTGCTTTAGATCGTTTTCTAGCCTCATGTTTTTCATGAGCCATTTTGAAATGATATTATCTACAAATTTCAAGATGTTTTGAGGACCCCCCACTGAGGTGAATTTCCCCACAGCAGGGGGCTGATACTTCATACAAAAGGCCCAGAATATTTAAAACAGTCCAGATCAGCTGAGTGCTTTCACACATATTCAAGCCTAAACATGGAAGACACTTCACCCGTTGCCTACTGGTGGTGGTCAGAGGGCCCGGTGGCGCCAGTGTCCGGCAGCCGCAGGGCGGCTGTGGCTACAATCACCATCACCAGTGTGTGAATGTGTGGGTGGATGACTGGATGTGTGAAGCGCTTTGGGGTCCTTAGGACCAAGTAAAGCGCTATACAAATACAGGCCGTTTACCATTTACTTCAGTGGGAATCACACAGTGTGCCGGATCCGGCTTCATGGTGACAGAAAGAGCTTCTGTCTCAGGCAAATACAACAGGTCCTCATATTTCACTGATGTTTTTTCTTCTTTCTAAATATCATGAATTGAGATGAAAAGAAGCCCCGCCCACTTGTGTTCCTGTAATGCTGGGCAGACACTGTGCGATTTTTTCATGCGCGCGATTCAGCTCCTGTTCAAACTGCACGATTGACTCGCAGGGGTTAGAAGTTGGTAGGTCACGATGCAGGGTCACACACTATACGGCCCGATGCTCTGATGCGACCTGAGTGCTCACACTGTGCCTCCATAAAATGAAGGTTATAACAGAAAATCTGTCGCTCGCTCGCTCTGTCTCTCACTCACACAGACACACACACCATCAACTTTGCTAAATTGCTAATGAAAAACATGATCAGGCAGCTGTGATTGAGCAGCATGTAAATCCAACTATTTTCACGGTTGTTGTGGTCGTGATAATTTTGTGATGCCACATCGAAAAGGCTCGGATGAGCTTTCCAAAGTTCTACAAGTTGTGCCTCCATCGCTTGTGTCCAGATCACACGCTGCACTGCCGTGCTCTCGTTACCCCACGTATACTACACGACGCACGAAGGCCAAAATCGGGCCGATCGCCAAAACGGTCGCACGACTCAAAAATCGGCTCAAAATGGGTCAAAAATCGCACAGCATTACTTTATTTGATCATATTGTTTAATCAGAATACTTTATTGATCCCTGGGGGAAATTCTTTTTCGTTACAGTGCTACATTATAAACAACCATTAACAAAGACAATACACTAAGAATAGCACAATATATACAGGCATGTATAAAGGTCACTTGTTAATAAATAGCTGAAAAGGAACATGTGCAAGAAGGGTGTAGCTGTAGCAGTAAACAGTGTGTTAGGTGGAGCAGTTGTACAGGGAGCCACAGGCAGGAATGATTTCCTGTGTCGTTCTGTGGTGCATCATGGGTAATCTCAGTCTCTCACTGAACGAGCTCCTGTGACTGACCAGCACGTCATGGAGTGGGTGGGAGGTGTTATCCAACATTGTCTTTATCTTGGACAGCATCCGCCTCTCCGACACCACCTTGAGGGAGTCCAGCTCCATCCCCACAACATTACTGGCCTTACGGATCAGTTTATCGAGTTAAATCGAGTTAATTATCTTTGTATTACTTTTTATTGGCTCGTTGCATATAGATTATCAGCACACTGGCCCCTCTTACAGTTCAAACCTTCTGTTTGTGACAGACAACCAATCAGAAGAAAACTGCCTTAAAGGGGGAGGAGCTAAAACAGCTAGTTTCAGACTGAAAGATAACTGGAAAGGCTCAGGATAAGATGAAGGATTATTCTGAAGAGTGAATGAACCTGCAAATGCATCTTTGAAATGTTCAATTTTTATTTTCTGCTTTTATTTAAACTGTTTCCTCCCCCGAGCGTCGCAGCTGCTGAAAATCCCAAAGTTGTAAAATGACAAATAAAAACACCACTAATCACTGTATCCACCGAGGTTTTTTTAAGTAATTACCGATCATTTTATGAGGCAGCGACCCGAAACATGAACAGAAGCATATTCTCTGTAGGTGGTGAAACAGCAGCCACTTCAGAGAGATTACAGTGTTACAGCGACAGAGCTCGGAGACATGAGACGCTCTGCAGGAAAAGAAGAACCGGAAGGTCGGTCAGTAACAAAGAGTCCGAGTCATTGAACTGCGACCACAGTGAACTCTGTCCGGGAGCACGCTGGACCTGATGCTGAACTTCATTCCACTCCCAGCGTGCCCGTCATTGTGCCACGCCGCACCGTCACTCTGATGAGTATAATGGAAAGCAGCTGTGCAGCCTCCCTCAAACGAGTGGTTTCAAAATGCAAATGGGGCGTTTAATGGGCAAGAAGCACACAAAAGAAAACACAAATGAGGAGAGACAGGACAACAAGCTTTCATAACACACGCACGACGCACACACGTGACGTCTTTACTTCCAAATAAGTTGTTGCTGTTTTCTGTGGCTGCTAACCATGAAGAACCACAACCTGCAGTCTAACATCCACAGGAAGGAGTCTGTCACCACCAACGTCATGTTAAACTTTACAGCAGAAACAAACCACTTTACAGCCTGCTGTAAAACACAGGTGTTTTAATTTAACTCAGTTCATCTAAATCTGGTCACGTCTGCCTCTGAAAAACAAACATGGCGAAAGTGTAAATGCTACAATTCAGACTTCAGAAAAGCAAAGCGGTGCGTGACTGTTCCCACCTGTTACACTTCAATTAGTTTAAACAATCCTGCAAACTCGTTTTGAGACTGTTAATCACATTCAGCCCAAAGTTGCTGCACACCTGCAAGCTGCTTTGCAACCCAGCTCCTCACTGTCACATTCGTCGTCATCACCTGCTGTGCCCCGTGAGGCCGTCCTGCTGCTGCTGCCCTCCAGAGTCAAACCAACAAATAGAAATGACCAGAAATGGAAATATTAATGTTCTGAACAGGAGTCTTTACTGAAATGCACATTAAACCTCAGCACACGATTGCATGTACTTTCTTCTACTGCGCCTATACACGGTCTAGAGTCACATTAATTTGCACACACACACACACACACACACACAGCCAGCAGTTCTGCATGTGTGTGTGCACATGTATGTATATATTGTCATACTGTTTCTCTGAGGGTTTGTACATCTTGAACTGCATGTTTACCTCTTCCACAGTGTGTGTGTGTGTGAGTGTGTGTGAGTGTGTGTAGGCACAAACATGACGGTGATCTATTGCAAAATGAAAAGCTCTTGTGTAGTCTGCCTCATCAAAGCGCGCACACACACACACACACACACACACACACACACACACTTACTTCTCTGTCTCTCTCTCTCACCAACCAAACAGATAAGGGCGAGCGAGTCGGGGACAGCAGTAATTACACAGAGATCGGTGCTAGCCGGTGTTTTAAACAACAATTAAAGCAGCCTGTTCACACGAGGACCCTTAACTGACACAAAGCACCTCGACCGCTGGAGATAATTATACAGATGTCACGTCTGCGTCACACCAGCAGCAGCGGGGGAGGGACAACGATGGGCTCAAGGGGAAATCAGCTGCTAGGCTTTAATTTTCTTTGAGTATTTACAATTTTACAGATGTGTTCTTTACTTCTCCTGCACACAGCTGATGCACCTGCATTCACCACACCCTGATACAGATAACAGCCCTGGTACTCGTGCGACGCTCTCAGAGCGCTCAATATAATCAGATTTTTTAACAATTAGTTTCAGTATACGTGTATCTTTTTATCTCTTAAGTGCTTATAAGTTAATTAACAGAGAAGCTGATTGTACCTCGTTTCTAACCATCTGATTTTTTTCCACCAGCTGCTGGAAGTTCTGAATGCTTTACTGCAGTTAAACAGCCAAAAAAAATCTTATTTATAGAGAAAATAATCCATCAGATTTAATCTGATTCCTCGGGCTGCGACGGGGAGACTGCAGCGCCGTCGGGACGGTTTTGTGATTTTTGCTGGAAGAATGTGAATGTAGGAAATTAATTTTAATGATTGTTGGGAGAGAGACGAGACATGAGCCCCAACATGGAAGTTTTCATGCATTCCTGAACTTTCTGGAAATCTGGAGGAGACCCACCTGTGTCCTCAAAGCTCAGGACCATAACTGAGGAACCCAAACAAAACGCTGTGTAAGAGCTGGGCAGTTGTGACAGGGGAAGTTAAAATAAAGAACCAGTGCATGCAAACTGCTTATTAAGTCTGACATCACTATCCATTTGATCCAGATTCAGTGTGGCCGCTCTCACAGTTTGTACAATAAATTTTAACTTCCAGGCGTTCATGAAAAAGAGGATTTACAAGGTTTCGCATTAGCTAGCTAGTTTCCATCTAAAGATGACAGACTCTGTTCTGACTGAACTACGAAGCAAAAGCCTCAATCCCGAGCTTCACGTCCTTCAGGACCTTACACTGAAATACCAAAGAATGGTCGTCCCTGCCTTAAACACCACCTGAATCATAACTGATGGGTTTATGTACTGAACAGTAATTCTGCTTTTCCTCACTTCCTGTCTCTCAGCTCCTGCTCCAATCATGGATGCTCATATGAAACATGATTAAAGTTTCACAAAATGAGGTTGACATGCGTGCAAGTAATCCCCGAGAGAGGAAAACATAAAACATCTGCTCTAAACGCTATTTTTGGATCGTATGATGTCATAGAGAGAATCACAGACACACATTTGGGGGGGGGGGGGGGGGGGGGGGGCAAAGATGACTTGACACACCAAGACCCCATGTGAGGATTATTCTAAACTGTGAATCATGCAAAGCTACTCTCGGAGAGCCTGAGAACAAAAAGCACGTCCAATCATCTGCTCATGTCACAACTGACAGCCTCGACTTAAACACAAACAGAGCTGTTAAACAGCACAGCCACTCAGAAAATTACTGCCAGCGACATTTATAAGTCGATATGGATCAATAAGAAGAGACTGAGCGCTGCTGTCGGTTTCAAACCAACGGCGAGGAAGAAAAATGTGGCCAATTAACACGCAGCAACATGGTACCCTGCAAAATAAGAAGGTCCATATCCGGAGCTCTGCACAGAAGATACAGGACACGGTAACACACACGGTAACACACACACACACACACTATGTGAGCAGGGCTTGGCTTGACTGGGGCTGCTTTGTTCATCCATACGGCCCTTCTGCCTGTAAAAGCAATCCAATCAACATGCGCACACACACAGAGTCAGATGCTCCAAAGGTCTGACTATGCAATCACAAGACCTTATCCATCAAAAATGACAGGAGGAGGTGGTGGAGGAGGGAGATATGAGGGGAGGATGTGATATATAGGGTTAGTAATAAAAGTGGGGAGGGAAGGGTGGGAATGCTGGTGTGGGTGAGGGCAGCCACGACCTCCTGCTGATTTCCCTCACACGGATGCTGCACTGGAAAAAAAAACAGTCTTTATCTTTAAAATGTTGCTGCTCTGGAGGGAGACGCAGTGGCTGCTCATATACAGCACGCCCAGCAGGGGAGATTACTACTGTGTGTGACATTTGCTTTGATATACAGATGCCAAGTTATAAAGAAGAGGATGAACACATACAGGAAGGAGGAAAGAGACGGACAACACAAACTCTTATAAATATCACGTGAAATCCAGGATCATCAGTCACTGCTAAAGGGCGCAGAAAGAAGCTGAACAAGGAGAAAAACTCGTTGAACACAGAGGAAAAATAAAAACTGCTTTTAAGTTGCTGCTTCACTGCTTCGACTGAAGTCCTGCTCCTCACATACAAGGTCTTAAATAATCAGGCCCCATCTTATCTTAATGACCTTGTAGTACCATATCACCCTATTAGAGCACTTCGCTCTCGCTCTGCAGGCCTACTTGTTGTTCCTAGAGTATTTAAAAGTAGAATGGGAGGCAGAGCCTTCAGTTTTCAGGCCCCTCTTCTGTGGAACCAGCTTCCAGTTTGGATTCGGGAGACAGACACTATCTCTACTTTCAAGATTAGGCTTCAAACTTTCCTTTTTGCTAAAGCATATAGTTAGGGCTGGACCAGGTGACCCTGAATCCTCCCTTAGTTATGCTGCAATAGGCCGCCGGGTGATTCCCATGATGCACTGAGTTTTTCCTTTCCACTGTCGCCAAAGTGCTGGTCAGAGGGGGTCATATGATTGTTGGGTTTTCTCTGAATCTATTATTGTACGATCGCCTTGAGGCGACTGCTGTTGTGATTTGGCGCTATATAAATAAAATTGAAGTGAATTGGAGCTCTGAAGGCCTCGGCGGTCCAACAATCGTCCACCAAGCAACATCAAGTTAACATTTTTAGCTTTTCTAGACAAAATCAAAGTCTGAACAGAATTAGAATAAAAGCTCTACATGTTTTTTTCACTTTGTCAGTCTACTGAAACTGTTTTGAGACAAAATAAAAAAGAAACAAAGAAAACAGACTATCGTGGTCTCCTGCTTTCAATTTCAATATGTCATCATCAGAAGGAAGAAAACCAACATCATCTCCATCAGTTCCAGCTGTAACCATCACAGCAGAAGCTCACTGTGGCAGAGAAAAGGTGTGCAACACTAAAGGTGAGGTCAGGAGTTCAAACAGGTGTCATCAGATCACAAAGACACATCCAGCCGTGGAGCATCACAGGGACAGATACTGCAGATGTGCCATTATTTGGAGAGTAAACGGATGCTAAGAAACGATTTGCAGGAGGAGCAGAGGAGAGGACTGAGCTGCTGGATTAAGAGACGATGGATGTTTGGCCTCTCAAGCCAGCAGTTCCTCCTCTAAGCTGCCATCTGTCGGCACAGTGCCTCAGCCTCAGGCTGGAGGGTATTACTGACCAAAGGATCTGACCTCAAACACTTTTCCAACCAAATAAATGACCCAAAAAGCTCCACACTTTGCAATTAGATCTCAAATCCACATTAAAACACACTTCAGCCTTCAGAGGAAGAGGTCTGTTCACCTTGATGGAGGATCCACCGACCCACAGCAGTGCATGATCGCACCGACAGCCACCGTATCCTGAAGCCTGACAGCTGAGCAGGTAAAATGCAGAAAACACAATTTCCAAGTTCCTCATTTTGTCCCGCTCAGAGACATGTGAGGCACCTGGAGCACTTCCACCAAAGCAGCATCAGGATCAGCTCATCTCCAGCATGAAAAGACGTAAACTTACATAAAACAGGAAGTTCGTTACTTACTTATGCATGTGCATCTGCTGCTCCTGTAACCTCCATTTACAGGCAGCCAGTTTAGAAACACCTGAGTCAAGTAACCTCTTGATTTAATCACCTCTGCCTGGTTGGCAACAGCGCTGCGCCCCCCTGTGGTGGGAGGTTTACCAACCAAAGCAGGAGGACAGATATGACCAGGCTGTGGGAAACTTCCCACCTCGATCCCAGAGAAGCTTTTATGTTCCTAATCCTTTTACACTTTCAGAGGCGATGCCTCCACATGCCGTCTGTTTAGCGCTCATGTATTTTCACCTAAATTTAAAAATAACTCTTTAAAAAAGGAATTTAAAAACCCTCTCAGACTCCTCATCTACCTGCTTCACCCAGTTAGAGGAGCTTCCCAGTCTTTGCTCTTAAGCTGCACTGACGATGCATCATCTCGGCTCCTGTCATCGTCACATTATCGGACTGTTGGCTGTATTTGCCAAAGTTTACTGAAACACAGGATCGCCTGCTTTCCTTCCACTCAGCTCCAATGCGTCCTGTTAGCGTGCTCTGCCCTCGTGTGGCCTGAAAGACTGACAACATGCAGGAAACCCCCAAAATCCATAAGCAGCAGTTAAAGCGATGGAGCTGCAGGCAGTTTCAGACAAAATGTGGAACAGATTAAAAATAAATAAAGACGAAGCCATCGTCACGAATGAACCTCAAACATAAATTGCTACTGTGTAAAAATATAAGAGATGAAAATGAACACAGTGCTAACTTTATTTATCAGGCCCTTTATTAATACCGCTGCATCCGCCCTGTGAAAAGATTTCCTCTGCACATCGTCGGCCTCGCACTGAGGTAATGACAGTACGGGTGCAATGACTCTTTCAGATCCCGCGAAGGATTCTCGGAGCTCTAATGTGCAGCGGGAAATTGTATTCATGGGGGAAAATGGTCTGGAAAAGCTCAAACGTTTATTACGTCTCATATAACGACTCGTAATGGATGGCAGTGCGGTTCTGCAAGCCTGTGAGCCTCACTGTGTTTTCCCTGTGCTCTCAGTGAAATGATGTTAAGAGAGGAGCGCTCCACTGTTTACAGATGTCTGAAGCATTAATGGTGCATCATTAGAGCAGAGACGAATCCGGTGATATCATTTCAGAAGCTTTTAAGCTTCTTCTGCATGTGTAACAGGAAGAAGACACATTTCTACTCTTCCTCGTGTGTCATCGTCTTCCAAGCTAAGCTGTGGAAGCTGTGGAACATCTCAGTGAGAACCAGGAGCTCCATCTTAGGATGCTCAGGTCCAAGTCTGTCGTGGTGCTGGGTCGTTGATCCAGTGCTCTTGACTAAACATTAAGGCGTTCCTAGAGTGATTCATATTTCCTGGTTTCGTTTTTCTTGTTGTTCATCCCTGGTGGTTCTTGTTGTCCCGTCCACTGTAGTCTTCGTCTCTATGTTGTGTCTTTAGCACGCTCCTCTGTGTTTCCCTCTCCTATTGTTAAGCTTGCATGTCTTTGTCTGGGTCTCACGGTGGGCGTCACTTCCTGTTTTATTTTGAAGCTACCTGGTCTCAGGTGTGCTATGTTCAGTTTTGCTTCCCCTGTTCCATCAGTCAGATTTGTTCCTGCTGTGTTTCCACCTGTTGTCCATCCTCTGTGTATTTAAGTCTCCAGTTTATATCTGTTCCTCGTCACATCGTCAGTCTTCATGCCCTCCCACCATGTCATGGTTCAATTTCAGTGGACTAAACAAGTATTAGCAGCCAATCACAAGCTTGGCCTCTGATTCAGAGACAGGAAGTACAAACGCAAAACCATAAAAGGAGTAAATCAAAAATCAAAGGCGGGTCTTATAAGGTCAGAAAAGCCACATTTAACCAGCAGTCATCACCAGCTTCATTCATCTCCTTGCAGGCTGCTCAGAAACCTCCGTTGTTCTGACTGAACACCATGCTGTGAGCAGGTGGTCACCAGCTCCTTCCGCTTCCTCCCAACAACCGCCTCCTCTTCCTCATCTTTCCATGCCCTCACTTCTCCACAGCCTGTCAGCTCCAGCTTTGATCACCACGCTCAGTCCTTCTCCCAGCTTTTCTTGCACTCCTCCTCCTCCTTCATCCTCCGAGCTCCTCCTCTCAGACAGCTGTGATATTTAACCACCATTCATCAGCGGCTCGGCCTGCTGAGAAATCTGTGCTGTTGTTTTGTCGGTACGCCACGCTGTGAGCGATCAGCCTCCCTCTCCCACTCCTTATTTTCCTCCTTCTCGCCAGCATCTTGCTCCCTTCTTCCTTCCCTCCTCTGATGCTTTCCCAACCCCACCCATTAATCTCCATTTTTATTCCTTTGAAGTCTGTTCTCCTTCCTTCTTTCCTCCAACTCATCTTTCTGCAAACTAAATGTTTCTTTGTGCTCAAACCTCGTTTCCAAGTTTCCATGAAAGGAGATCTGGGAAACCTCTCGCCCCTTAAAAACACAGCTGCAGCACATCTATGTGGAGCCTGGTTGGTGCACTGTGTGGCCTCTCTGCTTCATGATATATCAGTCCAGCATTGACTATGCTGAGTGCCACTTTTGTCCTTATGTGGTGTTCCAGTCATTTGTGTTATCTTTGATTTAAGAGAAACACCCAAAGCGCCATAAAAACTATTCGGTGGTCATTCTCGGCCTCTCCAGGTTTCTCTCAGCGCTCTTCGTGTAAAAGACTTTTCACAGCGACAGATCGAAAACCCACAGCAGCAGATTAATGACCAACCTCGTGGATCATGTCAGACGTTCTCTTGAATGACCTTTGCTTCTTCTTCCTGCTGCACGATGGCATTTATCTACACTGTGTCCAGTCATAAGACGGTGTATACATTACCCTCTTTTTCACAGATGCCTGCATGTTTAGAGCCAATCATCAACAGCGAGGTGTCCATTTGTTCGTCCACAGAATTCAGTCAAACTTCAGTCATCATCCAGCAGGTGTTTGCCTGAACTGTGCTCGACGAAACATTTGTCATTTTACGGTAACCTGTGAACTGTGATGAGATGTTACTGATATTCGGTTGTGTGTTCATGCTAGCGATCAGTGGACTCTGTCTGTAAGCTAACGTTAGCCAGTGTTGCTCACTGACGCTGACTTCCATGCACTGGGAAGTGTGAGCGTCACAGGGTTTCATGGGAAACCTGATCCGAGTCCTTTAGGCAGACGTCTGTTAGAGGCAGACTGTGCTTTTTTTAGATGGTGGTAATAAAGACATGACATTATGAATGAATACATGAAAATCTGTGTTCTGTTGCTTGTTTGTCTTGTTGAGCTTCACGATATATCCTGATTTATAAGTGAGCAATAAAAACCTCATCACTGCTGCGCAGGACAGGAATCTGTGTTCATTTTGGTTCATTTTAGCCAGTTTGATCCATTAAAATCAGCCTGAATTATGTTCCTTGTTCCTCTATGACGATCGCGTCTCTTCATCTTCATCTCGACTCTGGGTAGTTTTCCTTCATCCTGCTTACATCCTCTCCAGCGTCTTCCTCCTCCTGCTTTTCCCTGGCACAGGCTTGCTGTTTCTCTCTCTCCTTCTGCTCTGGCACTTTGATCAGCAGACATCCGCCCTCCTCTTCCTCCTCCCACTCCTCATGTCTGCCTTTTAAGTCTCATCCTTCTACCTCATAGCACAGCCTCGTGTTTTTTTCATGCACTATATATCCTGCTCTATTCCCAACTTCCCTGCTCTTCTTATTCTCCTTAAACCTGTTCAGCTGTCTTTTCTTCTCCTCATATCAAAATGTTTTTAGTTTCCATCGTCTCGTAACTAGCACCGCCTCCTCCATCACCCTGTGCTCTGCACGGCAGACAGCTGTGATATTTAGGGAGCATTCATCAGCATCAGCAGTGAGCTCATCCCTCTTCAGGGCTTGTTAGAAATCTCTTGTGCTGCTCCGTGTGTGCACCGTGCTGTCGAGCACGTCGCTTCTCTGCTCGCAGCAACGTTTCAGATGAAACATGAATTCTGAAAATGTCTCCCACTGTCCACTTCACTTGTGTCATTCATAGATTTACCTCACTTTGTTTACAGCTGGATAAGAGGCCCAGATACGGAAGCTGTTTGATTCTCCTTCGAATGAAATGGTAAATGGCCTGTATTTGTTTAGCGCTCTTACTAGTCCCGCCTAGGGACCCCAAAGCGCTTTACACACCCAGTCATCCACCCATTCACACACTGGTGGAGGCAGCTACAGTTGTAGCCACAGCTGCCCTGGGGCAGACTGACAGAGGCGAGGCTGCCATATCGCGCCATCGGCCCCTCTGGCCATCACCAGTAGGTGAAGTGTCTCGCCCAAGGACACAACGACCGAGACTGTCCGAGCCGGGGCTTGAACCGGCAACCTTCCGATTACAAGGCGAACTCCCAACTCTTGAGCCACGATCGCCCAGAAAGCAGCTCTATTCTCCTAAAGCTCTCACAGACATGTTCTGTCACGTTCAGTTTGATTCCAGCTGCCACAATCCAGATGTGAGACCACTACCCCTGCACGGACGAGTTCAACAGAAGCTTTCGGGGCATTTTAACCCTCTGAAAGTAACGTTGTTGGGAGAAATGTGAAGGTATGTGGTTTATTATTACACGTTCTGAATGAGGAGGGTCAGAGTTAGGTTGTCAGCGATGTGTGTGGTTCAGAATTGTTTACAACACTTCGAAGTAACTGTTGTTGTTAATTGGTGCTATATCATTAAACTGAATTCAACTGAACAGACCCTACAATATTAAAGATATGACAGGACAAAGATACGCTGTGGAGGAGAGCCACAGATTAATAATAACTAATGATTAAAAGCAGAGCGGCGTATAAACACATAGTGAGTGAAGAAGAAACGCCCAGTGCATCATGGGAATCCCCAGCAGCCTACACCTACTGCAGCATCACTAAGGGAGGATTCAGGGTCACCTGGTCCAACCCTAACTATGAGCTAAGTGTTGATGGAGAAGTTTACAGAAGGTTAGACGGAGCTTCACTGTGTCTTTGTGGATCAGAGAAAGCAGATGATTGTCTGCAGAGAGAGGAACTGTGGTACTGCGAGAGGAAGTCAGGAGTGGCAGAGAAGTGTGTGAGCGTGGTGCAGGTGTACGAGGACAGAGAGACAGGTTGAGGTGTGGAGCGGGTGGAGACGACTGTCGGGTGATGTGTGACAGAAGGAGAGCAGCAAGAGTGAAAGGAAGGTTTAAAGATGGTGGTGAGAGCTGCTGTGGTGGTTGGGAGAGGGTGGAGGCCGAGCTGAAGATGTTCAGATGTTCACTGAGCAGCATGGATCAGAAATGAGAAGAATGGGTGTAGTGAAGGACATCCAGAGGGTTGGTGTAACAGAGGAGGATGCTGGGATAGGAGGAGATGGAGGCAGATGATCCCTAAAAGGAGGAGCTAAAATAATAATAATAATAATAAAGAGAAGAAGCTATTGTTGGAGTAGCTGAGAACCACAGAAAGAAGAACAGAGAACAGTCGATGTTTCCAACACTCTGACTTTCACAGAGCTCGTCTGGCATTTCTTACTCGTTCCCTGAATGGATTTCATTGAATCTCCAGAGACTCCACATTAACATTTCATCGGGCCTCCGTTTCCCGCCTGTATCGCAAAACCCTGCAGAAGCAGCTGATGGTGGCGCTGTCAGAGAGACCGAGCAGGACTGATAACGAGAGGAAACCAGGGAGATATTTTTCAGCCGCCGGCACAATCTGGAGAAACTCAGAATCACCTGCGGAGCAACAGATGAGCTGAATTTAGTCGATAGATTCCACAGCAGCCGCTGCACAGAGCAGACGATGATGCACAAGTTAGTAAAGAAATAGGTCGAGTGTTCCCAACATGGACCGTTTTGTAAAGGACAGACAAAACTGGAGTTACTGCTCTGTAGATTAAATAAGCCTGACTTACTTATCATGATCCTTTCACTGTACTCGTGCCTGCTGTGTTATAAATTATAACCTGTCGGCTAAAACGAATCATTTAGTTTGAGAATAGAGAATCATGACCTCATCAGATGGGATCATTCGTGCTGTGGGACGTGAATTTTCTCCTTCTCGTCATCACGATCTTTCCACTCTCGTGTCTCACTCACGCCCATGTGTGACCGAGCAGAAAGACGAGGATGATGGTGTAAAAAGCCCTTTTTAATTGGATGAACACATTGGAACAATTTCCATCTAGAAGAGTGTAATGAAATCCTAAACAGAGCTCAGCCCAAAACGAGGTCAGCAAAACAAAACCTCATTAAAGATTAACGTATCTGACCTAACAGACACGGGTGGATGTATAACACGAGCTAACCCTCACCTCGCACAAAAACAAACACAACAAATAGTCATGTCCCCTGCTTTCAGTCCACTGATGGATTCTTCCATTTCCTGCTCATCTTCTGTATAAAATGAAATATGTGCACCCATCTCAAACAACAGTGACATGAAAATATGTGAATATTTTAGTGTGAAAGATACTAAAGAAATACCAACACTGAAGGGCAGAGGTGGATGAAGTGTAACATATGAGCTGTGGACGGGAAAGAAAGATGTGACAGTTTCCGGTAGCAGGAAACAGCTTGAATATCTAAGAGCACACGCCAAAGGAGAGGAAGCACGGGACTGATCACACAGGCGTGAACAGCAAGGGATCATCACACAGGAGGGACAATAAGAGCCACCCTGGAGGAGGTGATCAGCGACAGACTGCCTGTCCTCCATAACACACCGGACAATCTGAAGAGCAGTTTCAGCAACAGGTTCCTTCAACCTGACTGTCGGGAACGTTACAGGACGTCGTTCCTTCTGCTGCTGTCAGACGGGTCAGATCCACAAATGTGGAACAGGATTAATCACAGTGCATCCTGTCACTTTGTACAACACATACTTTTATATTTATATGTATATTTCTGTATTTATCTCTTTATCTTAATATGTATCTATCATAACTCTGTAACTCTCATTTTATATGAATGCTTGTTGTTTGTTGTATACTTGCTGCTATGACAACTCGATTTCCCTCTGGGATCAATAACGTTTCTCTGATTCTGAACAGGATGTAAACCTCATCAGAAAAATACGCTTCAAAATAAAACCGAAAATAAAAGATGTTACACGGAGACACAAACCAGAAGAACACGCAAGGAAAAAGTGTTTCGACCGAACAGGGAGGGAACACGGAAAAAACCACAGAAGAAGAAACGATCAGCTTCAGACACGTGAGGTCAAAAACCACAGAAGAAGAAACGATCAGCTTCAGACACGTGAGGTCAAAAACCACAGAAGAAGAAACGATCAGCTTCAGACACGTGAGGTCAAAAACCACAGAAGAAGAAACGATCAGCTTCAGACACGTGAGGTCAAAAACCACAGAAGAAGAAACGATCAGCTTCAGACACGTGAGGTCAAAAACCACAGAAGAAGAAACGATCAGCTTCAGACACGTGAGGTTGTGCTGAAAAGGATGAGACCAAACAAGGCAAGTAAACAGTTTTTAAAGGTGAGATGCAGAAGAAAATCACAAGCAGTCAAAACAGCCAATTACACCCTGGACCCCAGAAGGTTAAACACTTTTTTAAAGTAACACAATAGTTACTTTTCCTAGTAATTAGTTACTTTTATAATACCGTAACTCAGTTACTTTTTTGAAAAAGTACCTAGTAACTATAACTAATTACTTTTTAAAAGTAACTTGCCCAACACTGCTCGCGGGTGGCTGAAGTCATAGATTTTCTGCGACTGCACTTTATTTCTTGTGCAAGTAAAGAAAATCCTGAGACGATGATATAAGCGGGCCGCTCTTCATGGCTCGTCCTCTCAGAGTCCCCAAACACAAAAGCTGCCCTCACGGTTTGGACACAAAATGAAACAAAAAGGTGAAAGTGCTACCAACATGATGGGCAGTAGGACCCAGAGCGTCTCTCTCTAAACTAATGAGATATGAAAACCGAGCTGACAGAACAAATTCGACTTCCAGGACTTCCAGCACAAAAGGCGAGACAATAAATCCCCGCAAAGACGCAGGGATCTGGGCATGCAGGGAGGCTGCATGCCCCCATCCTCCTTTATGTTGGGACAGGAGAGACATCGATGAGTCCACCTGGTACACCTGAGAGCGAGAGAGGGTGGAGCAGAAAAGTAGTAGAAGGAAAGATGGGGAGGATTCCTCGGGGTTGGTTTCTGGGATCAAACCTGAGCTCGAGCTCATTTTTCTGGCTCGTATTAACAAACACTGGCGCGGTCTCCAACACCAGCGGCCTGCAGGCTGCGTCTCGCAGCAAAATCCCGTCTTAAGTGGATGAAGCCGGCTAATTCAGCCAAACTGGCGCCGCTGATCTGGTCGCCTGGCCGCACATCTTCAGTTTATTTTAGCAGCAAACAGCGACCCAAACATCACCACATTTTTCTCCTTTCACTGTTTTACCCGTTAATATCAAACTAAATGAATGAAAATAATCACACTGATTTGTGATAAACAGGAAAATCAGGAACGTGTCCTGACAGCTTTCATGTTTTTACTGCAGGGTAACAGGATCTGTTCCCTGAGTCTTCACTGACATCCACCCCGATGCTTCGGGCTAACGCACCATCAACATTTCTAGTTTTTCAGCACTGGGAATGTTTGAGGCGTGTTTGCACCAGCAGCAGCTTCCTGGCTGCCCCCCGTGTTCAGAGTCTGGGCTCAGACGAATCCCTGCGGACGCCTCGGATGTCGGGGAAGGATCAGAGTGTCTGAGTCCAGCCCACCTCGGCCTTTTCTGTGCTCGTGCTGCCTCCTTGTGTTCAGATATTGTTCTTCTTTCATTCAAGACGGTGAAACAGTGACCTGTGAAACCCTGTTTGACTAAGTGAGAATTCCTGGGTCAGTAAATACACGGAGCACAAAAGGAAGCTAAACTCCAGCCTGACCTGCTCTCTCTTTCTCCCTAACGTAATTCAAACGCTCGTTTCAGCAGCTGCTTTGTGATGATTTGAGTTTCAGTGCAGATGCTTCTGCTCATTTTTCTCTCATTGGGGAGAATTTTAGGTGATTTATTAGAATTTATTATAATCTCTGGCTGCCGAACAAACGTGTGGGTGACGAGCAAGAACAGCATCACAGATTTCAGTTCTACTAACAGTAACTCAACTTTCTGATAAATGTCTTAAAAATGTCGGACGGGCCTTCCTGAGCAGGAACCCTGCATCACGGCGTGGCGTGTTACCGCTCGTCTTCTCGGCGATTGTGGTCAAACATGCCTTTGAATCATTAACAAGCTCCTGCCACGTAGTTTTGGGCCGATACGCCACCTTTCTCATGGCCATCCTTGAATGTAGCTCCAGGCCGAGGACGATCGATGGGCGTTCACATTCTCCATTTCTGAATAATCACACCAACAGTTGCCACCTTCTCATCGGGCTTGTCGCTGACGGTCCTGTTCTCCATCCCAGCCTCGTGCAGGTCTTTGCTTCGTGACTCGTCCCTGACGTCTTTCCACAGCTCGGTGGTTTTGCTCACGGTGGCAGAGAGCATGGAAGAAACCGATTCTGTGAACAGCTGTGCTTTATGCAGATAATGAGTTAAGATCAGGAGGCTGTCACAAGGTCATGGAGGAACAATTCTGACTGGTTTTAAAGGATCAAGCACTTATTTCACTCAGTCGTACAGAATTCAGTTTATAACTCTTATGTAACGTCTCCATTAAAATAAAACTCCCATAAAAACGAGAGAATGTTCGTTTCTAAAGTCACAAATTCACCAGATGATCAAATGAATATTTCACCCACTGTATAGGATTCAAAAACCTTTCTCTTTTTGGCATAAATAGGCTTCCATACACGGCTAATTGTTCTAAAGAGGTGCACTGACAGACCAACAGCTGGGTTACATGTAAACACTCTAAAAGGGACTAAAAAGGAAAATAAACCATAACATTAAAGACTTTATTTCTTTTAATAATAATATTAATAACACCTCACTGAGTGCTGACATGTGATTTTTGCCATTTCCTGTTTCTTATTAATACTGTAAAAAAATCTGAAGATAATTTGATAACAGGAATAATTATTAAAATGAGTTTTAACATAAACTTTTGGTGATTTAGGACTCAAACATAAACGGGTAATGATGGCTCTAATATGCTGACATGCATTTGATTCATTTAAGGCTGTCACATTGATGAGAGTCACATCTGAACATCAAATTTCAATATCACACCAATAATGTGTTTAACGTGGTCGTTTGTTCACTTTTGGCACTATTTTCAGTTTATTTCCAAAAAGGGCGACACACACTGAACAAAGTATTACTGCTAATTTGATCATAATGATCACGCGTTATATGTTAACCATGAGAATTATAAAGTAAAATTCTTCGTAAATGTGCTGGACGTACTGCATCACAGTCATTTATTCTGGGAGGTGTGGAAAATATTTACAGTGGACATGGACATCGTAACGTCCAGATTACCAGGAGCTGTCTTCACGGCACAGAGCGACAAACCCACCTTCTTCAAATCAAATAAACTTGATGCCAAACGTTTGTACTACGTTTAATAAAAGTTTCCAGAGGTCATTCAGGCCACATCTTCACTGTGAAAAAGGTTGTGAAACATAAACCAATACTGGATATTTTTTATCATCATCACTCTGTAAAAGTAAAAAACGAAGTTAACTTATAATAGTTAAAATATGTTTTCTGTCAGAGAACAAAACTTTATTTGCAACATACAAAACTATCAGAACAACGTAAGCATGTTTCCTGTTAGCAAAGCTAAATGCATGAACCGTCGAGCCTCAAGTTTAAAACTATTTTTTCAAAATAAAAAATAATAGCTAGTTCAGCACCTTGACCTTGGATGACCTCTAGAAACGTACTAATATCTTTAAAATGACAGCAGCACAAATGTATGACATCAATTTTGTTTGATTTAAAGAAAGGGGGGGGGCATCTTCACTCACATCACAAACCTTTAAGGGAAACTCAAACAAGTGAAATCTGATCAATTCTTTTCATTGATTGACTTATTTGTTTATTCATATGTTACAGTTTTCAAGCTGTTTTTTAAGGAAGTGTTCAAATAATATTCAAAGGTGCATCCTGGAGAGTTTGAAATGTTCCCGCCATAATTTTTTAATTAACGCTTGGAAAGACTAAAAGTACGGAAGCCCATGAATGTCAAGAAAAGACAAACTAAAACAGAAAACATAAGCTGTCAATTCATTTTCTTCCAATTCAGCACTGCATGGAGGCTAACCATCATTATTAAATATATACAAATTTATTTTTATTTTATTTACAAGAAAGATATTTTATCTTTTAGTTTAGAAAGTCAAGCTTGTGACTTAATTACAATTTAGTTTTAAGTCAAAATTTAAAAAAACAAAAACATAAGAACAGTTATTGCCATGATTTTCTTGCCGTGATATATAAAAATCATGAACAAACGTCAAAGAAGTGGAAACTGAAAAAATATAATTTTTTCAGCACAACTTTGATTTTTTTTTTTTTTTATCAAAATGAGAGAAAATACCAGAATTTAAACAACGCACCGAATCATTTAATTATTTAAAAATAAAACTCATGCGTTGGGTCATAAAGCCAAAGTTAATTTCACTCTTTAACATTTTCATTATGACTTTGGACATGACCGAAAACGAGTAAACAAAAAAATAAAATCACGGCTAATCTTCATCCTAATTTTTTGTCTTACTGGCATTAACAGGCTTCCTTATATTTGTGCTTTTCTTCATCATCATTAAAGCATAAACACGGACCGAGTCGCTCTCACACCATCGAGCTGTATAAGAAACTCAGTTCAGCTCAACTCAAAGCTTCTTTACTTTTTCAACTGTTTATTCTAATTACTGTAATTTACTGGCTTCATTATTTATTCCGCCACATTTTCACCTCTCACATAATTTAGTGTCAAACTGTTTTACTCATTACATCTGAATGGTCTTAAAATCAGCCCTTGAATCATTGGTTAAAAGGTTTTATTTGACTAAAATTGACCAGAAAAATGACAATTTAAGGGAGAAAACATAAAAACAAAGAAGCAGGTGTGGATAACAGATGGACTGATGTATTAAAATCCAATAAAAGGTATAAATGTGTACAATATAAAACCAGTAATATGATCAAACATCAGCAGCTTCCTGGAGAAGCTGGCGTTTCTTTTTGTTTTGTTGACTGACAAAACCAAACTTTTTTTCCTGCATGCAACATCGAACACACTCGTACAGCTTCCAAACAAAACACCTGGAATGATTTTAAATTGATAAAAACACTAACTAACATGAACTTTACAGCGGTGGGGACGGAGGGTTGGGAATCCACCGGCCTCACTTAACCAAAAAAAGTCCCAGAAGAAGCCAACAGGGGGAGACAAAGTGCCGCTTCCCCCTCGGTTTACAGTACTCTGAATAAAACCACCCGGTGCTGCTCGGCTCGGACATTCGGGGCAGCTCGGTACAGTTCAGAGAGCGCACGAAGACTCCTGTCGGGGTTTAGTGTTGTGTGTAACAGCTTAGAATAGAAAAAGTGCTGCTCTGAGCGATAAGTGTGTGTACTCGTATCGTGAGAAATGACAGTTTAGTCTGAGGGTACTTCCTGCTCTCAGTGTCCTACTTGTGCAGATGTGCTCAACAGCTGGCGGCGACTAGACGATGTGAAAACTGAGCAGTTCGAAGAAGAGCACGAAGCAGAAAAAGCCTCAGTAATTATTAAAATAAATCCTCATCATTAACAAACAATAAGAACACTATGAAGTAGAATAACCAAACGTGCTTCCTGACGTCACATTTATGATTCTCAAAGCAAATCTAATGATATTAAAAGTCAAAAAGGAGTAAAATGCAGTTTTGATAAAAATAAAATGTTTGAATTAAATTAGATGAGGCCTCAGTTTAGTCAATCAGATGTGAAAGTCTGGAGAGAAACATCAGATTTTACATTTTACTACTATATATAAAATCCATACATTTCAAATCTTTAGACTCTGATGATTTAACGTCGGCTTGTTCCGTTATCGTGACTCCAGATAATCATGAAAAAAGGGTTTTTTTGTGTTCTTGTCTTTAATATTTTATCTCTGAGCTTCTGCTCTTCTTGAAGCACACGTTTAAAAAGGCGCAGCTTTTGTTTTGAAGGGGACCTTTGTCTGTTTCCTGTTTGTATTGTATTTTCTCATCATTTAAGGATACTGAAGTGATCAGAGGATGAGGGCGGGGTCAGCCGACACCTGAGCTCTGAGGGGGCGTGGCCTTTATCACATTCAAGATAAGGACAGAAATACATGAAGTCAAAAATGTGCTTTTAATCTTAAATATCAAAGTGACGCATGGATTTTAGAAACATTACTTTCCAAATCTAAAACTTCACTTTTTTATTTAAACATCCTACTTTATGTTCTGTACCTTTGACACATAAACCACAATAATTTATAGAAATAATGATCAAACTTTTTAAAGATAATTTTTATGCTGTGGTTTTACAGCAAAGTTTGACTTTTTTAACTTTGTGACTTTAATATTAAACTTTGGTTTTATGTGTTCAACAAGTCAAACATCCAGTTTCTGTATTAATTCGGACTTTTTTTAGTCGTGACCTTTAAGATCGTTTTGGTTCACTGCTTCATGATTATGTCTTATTAGAAGTGAATATTTATTGTAATATTTTTCCTGCTTTATTCTGTCTGGCAGTCGGCTGGGTCAAGTTTCCCCGTCGATAAGGTGGCGGCGGCGTGTTTATAATCGCACGGACACGTGTAACAAACGGGCATTTCTCACGATACGACTTCCACAATAAACTCTACTTCCTGCCGGGACCAAGCACTGCCTGCGTGCAGCGTTTTAGCCTCATTTAAGTGTTTTATAATAACGCATTTTCCACGAGCCCCCGAGGGCGCCGCAGACGTAGTGTAGCTCGCCGTGTTTCATTCATAACATACTGAGTAAAACAATAATAATGCTTTTCTGTCTAAAAACAACATGGAAGTATTCCTCTGCGCTCACACCTGTGCAGGTTCAGTTAGTGTCATTGACGATCACAATAACCATGTGCTCCTCGTCCAGGTTACCCACAGTCCTCTTGGCAGCCTGCAGGTACTGCTGCGAGAACTCGCCGGGCGGAAAGGCGTACAGCATGGCCCCCGGCGCGCCCTCCTTTACAGCGGGGAGGCTCACGACTCCAGCAGCTTCTTTGTTCCGCAGGTACGTCACCAGGTGACGGAGCAAGCGCACCTGCAGGCCCGGCTCGGGGGCGGGGGCCTGGCGGTCGACGGGGCCCTGGAGGGCCAGCAGGATGGCGAAGTTGTCCGGGCGGCCTAGTTTGATGCGGCGCGACACCTCGTCGAGCCGGGTCTGGTCCATGCGGAGCCGCTGGGCGATCTTTAGCTGGCTGGGCTGGTTCTGCAGCTTCGGGCTGTCCTTCATCACGGCGCTGAAGAACGCCGCCCCGCCCTCCAGCAGGTACAGGTCGGTGGGGAAACTACTGTTCTTCAAGGCGAAGAAGCCGTGCCACGTCTTGGAGAGCGCCGTCTGGGCGAACTCAGACAGCGTGCTCGGGGGGGAGGTGGTGTTGGTGTGGATGGCAGCGGGGGAGCCGGTGGTGATGATCTCGCTGTTTCGATGGTGGTGGTGGTTGTTGTTGTTGTTGTTGACGTGGTCGCTGGAGGACCTCTTGCTGTGGTGGCGGCCAGACGGGGGATCTTCTTCACTGGCAGCAGTGGCTGCGGTGGAGTGCCGCACCCCTCCGCCGCTGTCAGGGGAGTGGTCTCGTGGCTCCGTGGTGGAGTCCGGCGCTCTGACCCGAGCTCGGTCTGGGCTCGCATCAGGAGAGACGGTGCCTAGTGGACCGCGAACCCTGGACCTCACCCTCTCCTTCTCCCGCTCCTCCGTCTGCCTCTCAGCGGACACGCTCCTGCTCCGGCTTCTTCTCCGGCTCCTCCTCTCCTCCCGCTCCTTGAGCCAGCGCTCCCTACTCCTGCTGCGGCTCCTGGCTCCTCGCCCGCTCCTCCCGAACGCTTCCACGCCTGCCGTCCTCCTCTCCAGGCTTCGTGTGGGGCTGGTGGGGTAGTCTCTCTCCAGCAGGGCCCTCTCCCGCTCCCGGAGGGAGAGGAGGCTGTGAGAGGGCGGCGACAGGCGGTCCCTGGCCCCCCTCAGCTCCCGCTCCAGGCTGCGATGGCGGCTGTATGCCTCCCCGAGCAGGTCGTAGTGAGAGGGCAGCGCCACGGGAGGCTGGTAGCCAGGAGGAAACGGACGAGAGGGGCTCTCCTCCACTTTGGCGAAGTCCACCCTGAGGCGGCGCTCGGGGCCCCCCAGAGGAAAGCCCCTCATCTGTGTGCAGGCGGCCTGAGCGGCGTCCAGACTCTCGTACTGAATGTAAGCAAAGCTGTCCCCCTTCACATAGTCTATGTTCCTAATGCTTCCGAAACGGTCAAACTCCCGAGCCAGGGCGGCCAGAGAGTTCCCGGGCCCCAGCCCGCCCACCCACAGCCGGGTGGTGGGGTTGGCTTTGCCATAGCCAATTTTTATGGGGTTGCCTCCGATCAGCCGCCCCTGCATGGCTACTTTGGCCCTGTGCGCCATGTCCAGATTTTGAAACTTCACAAAAGCGTAAGCCCCGCCCTGCCCACGTGAAGGACGTTTAATCACCACATCCTCTATGATGCCATACTTGTCAAAGCCCCTCCTGAGTTCGGCCTCTGTGACGTTACCGTCCAGGTTTCCAATAAACAGGTTGCTGGTGGCCCTCTGGTCGTCCTCAGGTTTTAAATCCTCCACCACGGGCATGGGGGGGAAGCCGTAGGGCCGACCCCGCTCATCCAGCATGCCGTAATAATCCAGCAGCCTCTCCCTCTCCCGGCTCAGGCCCAGCTGCTCCAGGGCGTAGTGGCGGGCCCGGAGGTCCCTGATGTTGCTCACGCCGGGCACGGGAGGGGACAGGGAACGCTGTCGGTACGGGTAGGGCGCGTGCACAGGTAAATACCCGACGTCGGGCGGCGTGGCGCTCCGCCTCCTCACGTACATGGGTTCGATTTTAAGCTGCCGATCTCCCAGCACTAACCTGGAGGACTTGGCGTGCCGGGCCTCCTTGGCGTCCTCCGGGTGTCGGAAATTGACGTAGGCGATCCGGCCCAGCTCGGGGGTGTGCGACAGCTTCACGCTGACGTCCCCGAACTTCTTAAACTCGTGGAATAGCGCGTCCTCCACGTCCTCGTCTGACACCTGCGAGCCCAGGTTGCTGATGAGGAGCGTCTTGTACTCCAGCGTGCCCGGGCGGGAGGCTGGAAGCTCGGCCGCGGCGGTGCGGAGGGGCGGCCGGCCGAGCAGGCTGAGTTCGTGCCGGTGGTGGAGCTCCAGGGCGGTAGCCCGCTCCTCCCGGAGCCGCGGCTTCTCCCGCTCGCGGCTGCGGCTCCGGCGGTGGTATCCCCGGCTGTCTGCCAGCAGCAGGGCCAGCGGTGGGGGCGGCGGTGGAACCTCCTCTCTCCGCGCACTCTCCCGCTCCCGTATCCGCTTGGCGGCGGCCCTGGACGGGCTCGCCTCTCTCCCGGCCTGCCGCTTCATTTTCAAAGGATGATGGAGCTCAAACTTTTCGGAGCCTGCGATGGGAATCCGGGCCCGGGCAGCGAAGTCCAGGCCTGTTAGCGACGCTGAGGCTGCAGACGGCAGCTACGGCAAACACACGCTTCTCCCCGGGCCGCTGGGTGACCGCACACACGCCGAGAAACGAGCACAAAGTCGGTTAAAAACATATCAGCGTCGGAGGGTCTGCACCAGCGCCGCCATCTTGGACAATAGGAATGTGCGCGTTCCCTCTGGAGGGCGGAGACGTGATGACGCAACCGTGGCGGACGTCATGACGCCGGACGCGTTATTATGGAATACAAAGTCGGGGCTAATTTTATCCTGCTGTAAACTGCACTTCTTACATATTTATTGGATTTTATATTTAATTTTCTCTCTTCTCCACTAAGCAATTACAACATTCATGAGTATCACTAAAAATGGCGATTCTTTGTGGCCAATACTTTATATCATTCATGCACCTTTATTTCTCTGCTTTGTTGCTTGTTGGGATGTGCACAAGATCTTTGTTCTGTAATTTTCTGTTTGAAATAAAGACATTTTGGGGGGTAATTTTGCAGCGTATTCCCAAATATCCAGGAGTGATACAGGGAGTAGTAGTTCATAGCTAATGAGAGACATGCTTTCATGTTTTAAACTAAGTCAGTGGAAAGTGTTCGATCATGCTCAGGAGAGAAGAACAAACTCATGTTTTTCTGCTCGTGACTGGTTTTCCTCCAGCTTCCTTCCAAAGGCAGGCATTAGGCTTTTTCAGAAGCAGCGGTGTGGAGTGTGAGACGTAGACAAAGTGCTACACAGGTGTGAGTGCATCACAGAGAGCAGGGCCTGGAGCTTTTCATATTTTAATGAAAAAGTAGAATAGTACAGTTGTAACAAATGACACTGCCTTACATGAAAAGTCACTGTGAGACAACAGCATATTTTAAGTTTTCATTTTTCATATGAAGCATCACACACAGCTTTTATCACCACCTTTAGCTACAGGTCATCCGTTTATGTCACAAACAAAACAAGTTTCATCCAGCGTCCATCGAGACGCCGCCGCAGTCCAGAGTGGAGGGGCAGTTCAGTTCCACCACATGTGAGAGAGAACACGGTAAATGGTTGTTTCCCAACGTTTAGGGACCACGAACACATGAAGTGTCTGAGTGAGCGACATCAAAGGTGGATGTAAAAAAGTCAGAAACTGTATTTATTTATTAGAAATTGAAGAGAAAAAACCCTTAAATATTATCCTTAATAAAGTTTCCTGCTTTGCTGACAGTCACCCACACTTGTCATCGGTGGTTTGAAGTTTTGTGCTAATCTTTTTCCAAGAGCCGTGAAGTCCAGCGCCGCACTCGACCCGGGGCCACTCGTAAATCCTAACAAACCCGAGCGGCAAGCACAAATGATCCAAACAGCGCAGTAGAAGTGGGAACGTTCCAGGGAAAAGCAGGGTTTTTTCTGTACTTGACACCAGAGAGGATGGTGGAGGAGGGAGGGGCCTGAACCGTCATTTTAACCTGAGGGAGGCGGAGCTTTCTCACTGGCCGAGAAGGTGACGGGACGATTCTGCAGAGACCTTCAATCTAACGAGAACAGAAACAAACTGCAGCTTTCCTGAAACAGATCACGGCAGGGTGGAGCTGAACAAACACTCAGTATGTCAGGATCACCCACAAGTCTCAGTACATCCACCCGTCCTGCAGTCACCATGGAAACAGCGGAGCTCATGTCAGAGGGGATCTGTGGGAGGAGCTTCTCCGACCAGAAACTTTAAACGTCTCCTCAGGAAAACTTCCAGGTGACATCATCTCCCCGTGTTCTCCTCCTCTCCGCCACATGAGCCTAGCTCTGGTATCTTTTCTGTATCTGAGTATTTTCCCCAATTTAAAGGAAACGCCGCTCTGAGCACCTGTTTGGGAACCAATACGATGGCAACGATCAGGAGATCCAAACCCAATCATCTTATTTTAGTCTGGATTTATTATTTTTTGACATTTAGACAAATGAAAAGTAGCCGAATTCTCCATCAGCAGCTCCTGTTTTGATCTTCACATAAATGTACAGGTAACTCGTTACAGGTTTCTCCATGTTTGGCTCCTCGGTCACTCCAGGCTCCTCTTACTGTTTGAATTTCCCTCATCACGGCTCAGTCGCACACACTTAGAATTTATAAACATCCGAGTCAATGTGGTGAAGAAAACTGGAGGTCTTATTTAGGCAGTCACTGTGAAGATTATTAACTACAGCTGCTGCTGGCTCTCCCTCACTTAGAAGTACAGATCAGGACTACGCTAACATCTATACTTCTGAAACTGCCTCTTCAAATATTAAAAAAAACAAAACAAGCATGCCCAACAAAACTCCCGCTCCGCCTTCTTCTCTGCGCTGGATTGCAGTCTGATCAGAGTCCATATATTTATGTTTTTACAGGTCTGTCCGTGCGTTGGCGGCTGCCGGCGCGTACTTGGGCATCAGCTCTGTGATTTTGCGGATGAAGTCGGACTTTTCAGCGCAGCCCTTGCACGACTCGCCCCACTCCTCCAGGATCTTCTTCAGGTCCTTCACTTTAAGCTTTTTCAGGTCCACTGAGGTCAGGTCCAACTGTTTATCTGCAAGGAAAGCAAGAAAAAAAATCAATAAGACTGAAATAATCAGAGCACGGCTGATTCATGTGGATTCATGAGTCCACGTGTTGTCTACGAGCAGCTGCGCCGTCTCTGTGAGCGACAGTTTATTCACGTCAGCCGTTTTTAAATCATCTCAGACACTCACCGCTCTTATTTTGAAGGGTCGGTACTCATCGATCAGCCACAGTTAAATTGATGATTTCATGTATCAAACAAAGGTATTTTCTTAAAGCTGGTTTATAAATAAAATATAATTCTATAAATAATACACCAGCTAAGCTACTATTATTGTTTTTTATTATTATTGTTGACTTCCTGAACTGTGGGGCTCAACCGTTTGTTAGGCGAGAAGATCCGCACTCTTCCCTCCTCACCGTATTTCAGCTCACAGATCTGGCCGTCCTTCTTCTTGAGCTTCTCGCAGATCTTCTCCACGGGGACGTGGTAGCTGAGCGGTTTGGAAACCTCATTGATCATCTTGGTTGCCGCGTCACTCGTTGCACCGATGTAGTAACACTGAACACAGAACAGGGAGGAGAAATCAAAAAGTTAAAGACGAATGAAACACGAGCGGCTTCGGTCACTCTGCTGGATTCTGCTGCGTCACGTGCTAAAATAGAAAACGTCTGCTTCAAACGGTTCATCATAAGAGTCCATTTACAAAAACCAAACACAGGAATGTCTCTGTCCCAGGGAGCAGCGCTGCACCCCCTAGTGGTGGCAAGCTGCCCAAACACAACATGACTGAACTCAAACATTTTCATATAAACTGCGATCACATTCACTTACACCAGGGGTGTCCAAACTCCGGCCCGCGGACCAACTGCGGCCCGTGATCCATTTTTAATTGGCCCGCAAGTAATTTCATAAATAGAATAGAATATGGCCACACTTCAACTTTTGCTTGAGTGTATTGCACTTCTTAGTTTTAACACCAGGGGGAGCTGCTGTTGATCAAGGCAGTTGCTCCACCAAAAAGGACATCACAGAAGAAATTTACCCCCAAGTTACTAAACATGGCAGAACCAAAGAAGCGAAAAGTAGAAAAGTGAGTGCAGAACATTTCAGACACGGTGGGAGAGTGAAGATTTCTTCAAAGAACTCAAGGGGAAGCGTGTCTGTTTGATCTGCACTGAAACTGTGGCAGTTATGAAAGAGGATAATGTACGACGTCATTATGAAACCAAACATCAGGCTTATGCATCCGACACTGGTGCTGAGCCAGAGCAGAAATTAAAGCAAAGCGTAGCTCTCCTGCAGGGTCAGCAGCAGTATTTATTTCGTGCTCAAAAAGTCCAGGAAAAGGCTCCAATAGCGAGCTGTGAGGTCGCCCAACTCATCGCGAGACATGGCGAGCCTTTTTCAGATGGAGACCTCATAAAACACGGCCTCATTAAAGTCACCGAAATAATGAGCCCGGAAAAAGTGCAGGACTTCAACAACGTCAGCGTGTCCAGAAATCCAGTCGTGCGACGCACTGGAGACTCGTCAGCCAACATTAAACTGCAGCTGTCTGATGAAGCTGCGCTTTTGATTTTTACTCCATTGCATGCGATGAGAGCACCGATGCCACAGACGCCGCACAGCTGCTATTTTTTTGCGGGGAGTGGACGAGAGCACGAGCGCTTTAAAAATATATTCCACAGTACCCGTGTGTTAATAAGCATGCATGTGCACATGCTTCAAATATCAATAATACGCATGAGTCTTGTCACTACTCTGCTTTTGTGCACCACTTTCTTATATGCGTTTTTCTTGTTAACACGCAGAGTACACACCGCTGTGCACAGCGCACGCACACGTAGTCAGCTGATCTCATCTGATGCAGATCTGCTCCTTGATCAAGAAACATTTGTCCGGATTTTTGGCACGAGTGGCGTCGGATCAGCACCGCAGCTGGACGGCCCGATTTACATACCCAGCGCAGCTGATACTCACCAGAAGAATTTACTAAAATGATGCACTCCTGTTATTAAGTCCAGTTCAGTTTGTTAATGTCGATAATGGTTTCAAACGAACGTTCATAGGTGTGTTGCTGAGCCTAATAACTTAAACAACAAACTTGAAATGTACCCGTCCCATCTTTATTGGTTTTTCTCTGTGCTGTAAATCTTCTGTCTAAGAAGAAATGTGAGGCTGTTGTGAGAACGAGCTGCCAAAGCTTTTTCTGAATAAATCAATAAAGATCCATTTATGGAAAGCTGTGATGAAGGCAGTTTTGTCTTTAATTATATTCAACAATATAACATATTCGACCACTTTTAAGTGATTTTTCTAACTTTAATACACTAAAGTTAAGGTTATATATCTAATTTCTAGTAAGTGGCCCAGACCCTCCTATATTTTTATGTATGTGGCCCTCAGTGAAAAAAGTTTGGACACCCCTGACTTGCACTGTCTGGGTGTTTAAACAGGAGAAAACTAGTCTGAAAGTCAGAAAACCAGCAAAAAAGATTCAGCTCACAGACACTTTCCACATCAGAGAGCTGCAGGTGCTGATCCTGACACCCGGGCTGTGGCAGGTGACATCAAACCATGGTGATAAAATTTGAATAATTCGTTTAACTGACCAGGATTATGGTTGTGGGGGGAGGGGGGGCATTTAATCACACTCATTCCTGTAGCTTGTACTGCAAAACCTTAGAGGACCATCTGCCTCCATCTCGGCACATCCTCCTTCACTACATCCATGAATCTTTAACATTTCCACCATCCCTCCTCTGCACAAACCATCTCAGCCTCGCCTCTCTAACATTTCATCTCCTCACTCTCATTCACACACACCTGTTCTGACATGTTGAATCTCCAGCTCAGGTTCATTTTAATCGATCCAACCACCTCCAGCTTCCAGAAACATGTAAACGCGTTTTACTCACAAAGCGATTTTCTTTGCCTTTGGTGTCTTTGCAGCTCGCCGTGAGCGCCTTCTCGATGTCTGCGCTGTTAAACTTTACATCCTTGTCCTTCAGCGACTGATAAAACTTCCCCAGGAAGGTCACGCACACTGAAACAGGAAAACAAAAGTCAACTCGACGAGCGGTTAAATCTTTGTGTAGAAAGAAAAACAAAAGCCAGTCACAACAAAGTCCCTCATCTTATTAAATATGTAGTACCGTACAATCTATATATAGATTAGATTTTCCTTTATTTAAAAAATAATTAGGATGTTTAAAATGTGACGACTTCTTATTCATTTTTTCCCTCATTGAATAAAAACTGAATTTGACACTTTGTCAGATAAAAACTTAGATTTATGTTTTTCACAAACAGTCTGTCATCATACAGAAATGACAACGGACGTACGGAGCCGTCTGCAACCTGAAAGAGTAACTGAAAGCAGCAGAGATTTACGATAGAAACAACTTATTCCATATCAGGAATGAAGGAGAACAACTAGATGCAAATACTGACACTCGCAGACTTTCTGAAAAGACCCTGCGCACTAGGGCTGAACGATATATCGCATTTGCGATAATATCGCGACATGATCAAGTGCAATTTTCTAACCGCAAAGGCTGCAATTATACTCTGGACATGTCCAAATTCATGGGCTGCATCCTCCTGAGGCCGCATTTGTAGACCGATTACGTCACAGCGACGCGCCGAAGGCTGTCCAAATTACTACCATATCCCAGAATTCATAGCGCGGCCCAGCCAAACTCCAGTTTCCAGCAATGGCGGCCGCTACTAAGTTTTAAAATTACTCATACTAATCTTTCTGGGTCACAAAATAAACTTTTAACATATTTTCAGGCGAGAAAGTAGTTGTGTAAACATCAAATATCTGCTCGGTTTATCAAGATATCCCATATTTGCAAAAGTGCTTCGACGTTTTCAGAGGCGTCTGCTACCCACCAGCTCGACAGCTAGCCGGGAGCTCGAGGGTTACTGATGCGGCCGAGAACGGCACAACTCCCGGCACATCATTTTCAGATCACCGCGGAGTTTCGCTGCTCGGGTTAAACGTAATATATAAGTCACTTAGACAACCTAAAAATGTTATTGTTGGGCTTTTTTCAGTGTTTTGTTTGTTCGTGAGTAAATCGGTTTGGCTGAGATTAAAGTTATTAGATTAGATAAAATAAAACTTTATTAATCCCCCGGGTGGGTTCCTCCTTGGTTTTCACACAGCTGACTAAACGTCAAACAGAAAACTTATTAAACAGAAGTATGAGACAGTCGAGAATTTACACCAGTGTCTGGTTATATTTTAGTTAGCAAGAAGCAGACGGCCGAGTTTATTAAACTCCACCGAGACAGCGGTGACGCTAATCAGAACTAGACCGTCCAATTTCACGCCTTTAAACTTTAAAGGCGTGTTTGTGTGTGTGTTTATACAATTGCTATTATGTTTGCACTTTATGTGTAATGTTACTGACTGCAGAGATCAGTAAGATGTGTGTATTTTTTATTTATTAGTTTTATTTATTTAATATTATTTTTTAATTGAATGACTGTCTAGTAGTTCACAGATGTTGAAAAACTGAGTGTGGTAAAGCCACTGATTTTGTTTATGTATATTTCTGCAATCTGCACATTGTACTGACTTTCATTTTAATGTTTACACCAGGGTTCCTTGTCAGCACTTTAAGCTCAGATGTTTGTAAGCTAAAAATAAACTATTGTGTATGTTCAAATATACTGTTGTGATTGAAGAAGTTAAATAAAAATGTCAGTCATCAATTCATGCATCACCTCATGTCATCATAACAGAGGTCTGTCTTCCAGGAAAGAACAGTTTAAAATTAATGTAATATAGTATTGGCCATACTATATGATGTATTGCTTGTCTTTGTTTAATAATACAGAAGACAAAGACCTTAAAAAATAATCGCATATCGCATCGCAATCGCAATATTGGGGCAAAAAAAAATCGCAATTAGATTATTTTCCATAATCATTCAGCCCTACTGCGCACTTTAATTGGAATTTGCTGGGAGACTGAAAGTTAAATTCAACAGTCAGTGAGAAATAAAACCTGCATGTCTAGAATATCCAGTCAGAGCTGATTAAAACACAAATAAGGTTTAAAAGAGCTTATTTTATTTAAGTTAGACCACCACCAGACCTCAGGATGATTCCCACTGGTGGGTCAAAAAGTGATTTCCAGTATTTAAACTACTGTAAATGACTTGTTGGCCTACAACCTCTGAACCATATGTCAAACACACCTCTCCTGATAGAAACAGAGATGGCATGCTATTTTAAGCCAGAAGGAATATTTCTGTCATGGGTAGAAGCTCCATCAGTCTCTGTCAAAGCGACTCTAATATATTCTTTATTTATAAATGTAAAACTCTCATTGACATTAAAAAGAGAGATGAAGCCAAGAGGGCAGCAGGAAGTAGAACAAATGTAACATAACAGTTATATTGAGATAGTTTAAGTGGCCAAGAAGGACTGGCTTGTTTATAATGTGGAACAGTATGTACAATAGTTATAAAGTCATAATGATACCTGCAAAACACTTCATTTTATTTTATATCCAACCTATTGGCACATCCTGTTGATGCTGACTATTTATAAATATGAGCAAAGATATTAGACTTAAAAAAAACTCACTTTGTGGCACAAACTGGGGTCCTGATAGGCCCCTGACTTTAAGGCTCGTTGGTTTTTACACTTCATTTACATGTTCTCAAACACGTGGTCACTTTTTAAGGTGATTTCCAACCTGGCTACAACAGCCAATCCAACCATTTCACAGGTGAAGCTTCAGACTTTTACATCCTGATGTTTGATTCTGTGTCAGCCTGCAGATATCCCGTCTGTGGCTCGCGCTCACAGGATGCTGCCAGGTGTGTCTGCAGGTGAGTTTTGGTTTACTGGAAGTGATGAAGCTCGTTATTCTGGTAACACGGGAACATTAGCTCTGGATGCTTCCTCCCCCCTCTTTTTGGAATAGTGACACCCCTGTAAACACCAGCTCCGCTCCCTTCGCCACGGTAACCCTGGCAGTGGACTTTAGACCGCTTTCGGGTGGAGGTCTTTGAAAAGTTGTTGAACCCTGGTCGCTGTAGCTAAGCTAACTGAAGCTAGCACACGGACCTACCTTCACAGTCTCCTTCCTTCAAGGCTTCGGAGGAACCCGGCACGAGAGCGAGGGCGAGCGCCACCGACAACCCGCTCAAACACAACATTTCTGCGAGGATAAACACTCAGAATGCCGCCCGGTTAACCGCTGTTGGACAGGGAGACTCCGCACTCATGGACCGCAGCCGCTTCTGCACAGACGCCGGTAAAGTGAACGATCAGTGTGGTCTTTCCGGCGCCACGTCACGCTACGCCAGCACCTCATTGGTCGAGAAGTCCGACTCGTTCCGGAGTCCTCCACGCATTCGTCTCTGATTGGACGGAAACAGAGCATTCCGGGGACAGCGTCCAGTTGGCGCCGGCTGATTGGTCCACACCCTCACCGTGCTCCCATAATGTATGTCAGCGGAAGGCGACTAGTGGCCCGTTATGGAGGACAAACAATGCCACATTTACGAATAAATACACAACTAGCTTTATAAAAACGACATTGTTAGTGTAAAGGGACAATCACAATACCGTTATCTTACTTTAGGAAATAAATAAATAAATTACAAAACAGCCTGACAAAAATGAAACTGGTGAAATATAGAGACACATTTTGATTTCATCATTTTTATTATGAAAGTTTGTATTTAAGATTTTCATTGTTAGTCTTGACATTTATCCAAGTATTTATTAGTCTATTTATATCATTTTTCATCCTCCATGGCTCAGATGTATCTGTGATATTAAATCCCAGTTTACATCTTCTATTTTATGATTAAAAATATGATGAAACTCTTCTGTTGGGCAGAATCGGGTAAGCATAGAAAGTAATCTCTCCTACAACAAAATACTGGCCCAACCCAGTTTTAGCCAGAGGCAAAATTGTAGTGCAAAAGCTGCGGTTTGGTTGCAGGTAGGTCAGAGAAAAATGAAAAATGAATGGCTTGGTAAATGGCCTGTATTTGTATAGCGCTTTACTAGTCCCTAAGGACCCCAAAGCGCTTTACACAACCTGTCATCCACCCATTCACACACTGGCTTCATCAACAGTTCACAGCGTTTACTGTTTACAGTCAGAGACTGTGTTCTGAGAGCTTCCTGATATAAACATGGCTTTTTACCTGGCTATATCACCTTGGTAACACAGTAATACATCACCTGGTCTGGAGCGAGGTAGGTTCATTTCTATCTTAAAATCAACTGAAAGTGCCACATTTTCCCTGATTGGTACAGCAGCTCAAACTGTGCCTCACACTGTCACTGGAGATTACATGTATTATTTTGGTGAAGCAGGAAATATAGAATGTTTTTATAGTTTACTCACACAGACTATCTATTCAATCAGATAAATTTCCCTTTAATCTGTGACAGAAGCATTTTTCACGTTTGCGTTTTTAGACTGTGGGACTTTTAAATGGATCCAGCTTAAACTCTAATGTGAGGCTGGAGTTAAATTGTTTTAGTGTGCCAAAACACACGTTTAGCATTTTTATGGAACAATAATTTGTCATATTGCTGCAGTGTTGCATTTACTGTTACTTTTATTATGTTCTTTATAGATTTTAGACACCATTTTATCATGATATAACTTATCACTCAAGCAGGTGACACTCATGGGGATCAATTTGTGCACAAGACACGGGAAACGCCCCTTTTTTGTGAGCGTGCCCAGAGCCTAAAGCAGAGAGCATGGTTTAAGAGACAGTTGTTGATAACTGCCATCTGTGACTGTGACTGGGGCTTCAGGGTTTGTGTTGAAATTATTTTATTACTCCCTGTAAACTCCGTGCGAGCATGTTAGAAAAATCTCTGATTAGCTTCATTGACACGAGTGAAGACGACGAATTCTCCATTTTTTACTTCTTTATTGAGTGAAATTAAATCCAGACGGGCGACTCCTGAGGTCGCCACAAACACCAAAAACAGAATCACACTTGGCATGACAAGTTCGCGTGTTCCTGTCTTCTGCAAGACCCAGCACCAGGAGCTTTGGCAACTTCATTTGTAAACCGAAAACAAACAAAGAAAGAAAAGTGATCCACAGGGCACAAAGAGAAAGGCGAAACTAAAGCGAAACAGCTGGCTGTGACGAGTTTCTGTCAGATTTAGTAAAAATCACAGAAAGACAAACAGAAACATTAAACGTGGGTTAGTCTATTCTGTGGCCATCAGCCACAACATTAAAGCCGCCTGCCTGACACGGTCTGCACACCTACTGACAGTCAGGCTCCAAAATACGACAGCTTCTGGTTATCAGAGTTACTGGATACGAAGCATCTTTAAACAAATCTGAGAGAGCGTGCTATCAAAACACGTTGGATTCAAATATAATCCACTTCAACACGTTTGAAGCGCAGTCGAAGGCTCTGGGCCTCATTTCTGGATTATTTTTGTCACATTAATCTCACCGTCTTGTAGTTAGTATCAATTTTTTTCCTACATTTGTAGGTATGTGTCCTTTCACTCACCCGAAGAAAAAAGAAAGACAAAAAAAAAAGTTGCATTTTTATAACTTAATGATTTTTCTAACATTCAAAAGTCACACCCTCCCCTACTGCAGGCACAGCGGGCAGCCGTGCACCTCTGGTTGTGGGTTTACAGGCTGACACTGTGTCACTGACCCACTAAACCAAACTTATACTGAATTTATGACAATTATTCAGAATAACGTTTAATCTTCATGCAAATTTATGAGAATTTCATGAGAAAAACAGCAACCTGTCTCTGTGCATTAGCCCTGTGACAGACCTGCCTCTGGCCCTATGTCAGCTGAAAAGCCTCCAGCCCCCCGGCTCCACCTCCAGAAAGGTGGGTTAAAGTTAACGCTAGCAGAGCGCTAGCAGGATGTGCTTGGACCAGCTTTGAAACGGCAGCCTGTGGCCCCCGGGGCTGGTTCCTATGGGCTCAGGGGCCTCTGTGAATTGGGCTCCCACAGACCCTCGATCGGGCCAGGAGCTGTTTTGTTTTGCTGCTGTAACAGAGCGTGGGAATATAACAGACGTGGATTAACAGAACATCACAACTTAACATGTGGATCTCACCTATGAGTGGTTCTAATGTTGTGGCCAACCTTTGTCCATTTAAATGAAACTTTTATTCCTAACTCTTCCTTCTACTAGCACCTTTCCTACTTTCCTCCAAGGCCAACTTTTCTCTCATCGACAGAAAAAAATACCCTTGTTACCGTCTTATCATTTTCCTTATCTGACATAATAATAGTGGTAATAATAAATCTGACTCTAAGTGTACATCATCTCGGCCATGTGCGACATCTTTTTGGGGATGTATAAATAATACTCCATGTAGCCAGAAAGGTCCTCTATTGTGATGTCATCCACGTAGGCGCGCGCCTGCTCTGAGCAGGAGCGAGGGGAGCCTGACGACAGCGCCGGAGACGCCGCCGCGTTACAGCTGAGAGTTCTGGATGCTTCCTCGCTGCTCGGCAGGCTCCTCTCACACTCCGATATGACGTTGCGGAGCCCCGTGAAGGAGTAGACTTCCACACCGTGCCACCCTTGATGATGGCACTGACACTCGACCCCCTGCTTGCCGTCCTCTTGAGACTCTGAGCTGCTTCTCTGGGCACAGGAACAGGCGGCGTGGGGACCCTCGGCAGACCTGCCACTGTGGAGTTCGGACAGAGCTCGGAAGTCAGCAGCCTCTGCCGGTCTGGATCTCGGGGATGTTCCCGTTCGGGTTTCGCTGCTCTGCGGGCTGCTGTCCTCACTCGACTTTCCTCCGGCCAGCCCGGACGTAGCGGTGATGATAGTGGGGATCTCTTGTGAGGACTGTGGGGAAGCCACGCTTCTAATATGCGTCTCATAAGCAGCACAGGATCCAAAAACCAGAGTGGGGACATGCCCGGGTGAGCCTGGAGAGGAGTGCTCTTTTGGGACCGGGATGGCCACGGGCGAGGCAGCTAGTCCGTCTGCTGCCGGACGAGGTGGGGCAGGCTCAGGCGCGGCCAGGCGCTGGTGCTTCGGGCAACCACTAGGGGGCGACAGTGCAGACGCTCCGGAGGTGCTGCAGTAGGTGAACTTCGGTGGGTGGAGGATGGGCGACTTGGACCTGCGACGGCGCTGTGTTCTGGACGCTCCTCTGGAAGTTTTCCTCATGCAGCTAAAAGGACGAGAGAGAAAATCAAATATCACAAAGAAGAACTCCAAAATAAACACTCAACGAGAAAAGAGGCGTCACCTGAAAGACACAACACAAAGTCTGACCTTAGAAAAAACCCTCGCTCTTATTTTTCAGTCCAGATGTTTGCTGACCTCTGAGCTACAATTCCACCCAACCCCTGATGTCAGACAGACTTTTATCTCCATCAGCCTGGATCACAGCTAGCATCTGCAGTCCTGGTTCTGTTCTGAGGATCTGCTCTGAGATCAAGAGCCACTGTAACCAGAACCTGCAGCAGGCGGAGCGCCGGTGCCACTGGGCCGAGCTCACAGATGCTGCACATCAGAAGAAAGGCCACCAGCTGGAGAGGCAGCTGGTTACTGCTCTGTTAGTCAGTTTCATTTAATCATTTACTCTTTGCTGTAAAAACCAAAAAGTCACCAGTGTTGGAATATCACTGGCATGAATGAATACTTCTCCACAGACTGCCACATCTTAACATTCACAACCTTCACAGGTTGTTTTTAGAACAAAAAACAAAACAAAACACTAAACACGAGGGTTAGATCTCCTCCTCACGTGTTCACGTATTTATTAAACAAGCAAACAATGCCTGACTTAAACTTTATGACTCAGCTTAGAGTTTAAATAACCAGTTTAGCCTGTTTTTTTCCTATTGACGCTGAATAAAAACCATTACACTCCACTGGATTAGAACAGTTAAAGCATCCACCAGTTAAGAAAAGTCGAACCAGAGTGTCTGAGTCCTGAGGCTGTGTTTAGGATGGAACTGATAGAACGAAACGTGCCTCCTCTTCTTTTCTGACTCAGTGGAAAAAAGCTCACAATGATGGACACAAGTATCCACACTGTCTGTTCCTGTGATCGAGCGTCTCCCAGAGAATCAGCCTACCTGTGCCAGTTGTCTTTCGGGCAGCCGAGTTTGGGCTTCGCTCCGCTTGAGTCGAGACAAGCTCGCGATGTTGCTCTGGAAGTTACCGCCTCTGAAACACTCACAGCTCCGGGCAAACTGGAAGGAGAGAGGAAAGCAGAGTTACTGCCATGTGATTCGCTAAATAGACAAGGAGTCAAACAGGTGAACCTAATAAAGTGGCCTGTGGGGGTTTTAAATTTAAAAAAATCATTTTAAAATAAATTAAAAACTTTTTTTGGCCTGTGTTTACCTCTCAGCATCAACCCTCAGCTTTTTGAACGCCATCTGCAGCGTCTCCTCCTCACAGTCCTTCCCTCCTGCCTCCATGGTGGGAGGAGGCCGCTCTGACCAGCCACCCAGCTACAAAATAGAAACACACAACAGTGTTTTGCAGATGAAGCCACACAGGTAAGCGCGCATCACGGTTTCCTTCACAGAGATTCCAATTTTAATTAAAAGTCACATCTGTTATCAAGCGGCGCTGAGAATATGCTTCTTAGTGGGAGCAGCTGTTCAAAGAGTCAGTATAATGAAAACACTGGACGAGTAAACAATATCAGAAAATTAACTAGAACTAGTCTTTAATCAAATCACACACACACACACACACACACCATCACAGAAGATGAGAAAGACAAATAATTTCAGCTCCTTAAAGAGGCATTTCTGTGTTTTCTGAGTCAACATTTTTTTATTAATTTCCAAGTAAATTAAATATCAGACAGACCTAAGTGGTCATAAGAAGGTATTTTCTGCCTTTCTAAAAAAATTACCAACTACTACTCCAGTTATGAAAAAATTCAATTAAAAATAAAGGCCATATTCGCTGATCCAAGGAGCTAAAATCAATTCTAAAATAAACAATAAATCAACAAACACTGAACTTTTGAGATTGTTGATATGTTATTGATCGATCAGCTGGGCTATAGATAATCCAATCAGATCGGCAGACGTGATAAACGTGACAGCAAACTCGGAAAAAACACGACAGCAGGGGTTCCGTTTCTGAAGGAAATATGAGTGCTATCCACCGTTAACTGAGACATTACAACTAATAACTCAGAGATCACTCCACAATGACACGCAGAGTTCTGTGAATGAGTTTAGCAGGCCTCTAGTTAAAGACGAGCGGAGCCGCTGCCAATAAAAACACATTACTTGAGATAAACCGAATAAATGAAATGAAACGTGACACCGAGAGATTAATGCACGTCTGTCGAGCTTTCGCAGTAAAATTAGACTTAGTTAATGCCTGAAACGCTGAAAATCTCTGCATGTAAAGAGCGTGTTTTCAAACCTTTTGCACTAATGCTAGCAGGCTGCTAGGCTAACTAGCTAGTTCGGCATTGGAGGTCATATTAACTTCTGTTAAAATGCTTGCAACACCTCTAAAATACAGGAGGGCATACTTACGGTTCAGGATATCCCAGTCACGGTGAAGGGAGAGAGGTGCCCAGGGCATAGAGGGGCTTTTCCTCTGAACGGGCCCTCAGATGTTGGTTAGCCAGGTAGGCTATCCAGAGCTACGCTAAGCTAAGCTAGCTTCAGGGTCTGAACGTTTTTGAGCGACTCTTTCTCCGGGACAACGAGATCTGTTCCTTCGGGGGGAGAGTGAGCACGGACGGTTACATGGAACCGGACACGGATGAATACGAGCCGTGATGAACTAACGGAGATAACAGCGCAGACATTCGGACTCAGTTCGAGACGTTTCTCTGTCCTCGGCTTGTTTACAGTCGAACCGTCGCAGTGACTCTGCAACAACGCACCCGCTGACGTCACGCTCCCGACAGCGAGCTGACACCACTCTTCAAAATAAAACTATTTTATTTATAGAAAAAGTGTTCACCCTCATTTCTTTATATTTGCTTCCAGGGAGCCAGAGTGTATTTAAAGCTTCACAGCGCTCCAGCTTTATGATGGACGGTTAAGGCTCTTGTTTAGGCATTGGCTGCTTTTTACCCGCAAAGAAAGCTCCACAACACAATCTGGTACTTTCATTGTTGTAGTAACAGTTTTTATTATGCAGAGTATGTGTAAAGTAAACGGAGTTTCGGTAACAACAGGCCTGCAGATGTGCATCTGTACTCTCTGAATGCATCAATGAAAGCGACCACTGAGAGGCAGCCTCTGCTTTGGTTTCGCCGCCCGAACCGCAGCTCCGTATTTGCTCTCGGGGACTGCACAGTTGACTTTCTGCATGACCTGGGATTATTCATCTGGGTGTGTCATCTTCTGTTCAGCGCCCGGGTATGAAAAGGATCGTGAACTAAAGCAATCAAACCAGTTTTGGACCAAAGGAAACAAAAGGGGGGGAAACACAGCTGTTTTCAGGGCAGCCTGTTTGCAGTGATTTCACAATCTGTGGATTTCTCTCTCGTGTCGTCACTTACAGCGTGCAATAACACAGGCTGATAGTGTTTTTTTTTTTTTTTTGTGGTTGGTTTGTTTGTTTGTTTTTAAATCAGGAATTCACCGTCAGAGGGATAAATAATATCCTTAGCATATGAGTAACTTGGAAAAACAGAGGTTGTTATGATCAACATGGTAAAAAAGGAACAAAGTGCATTCACTCAAGCAGGATCACCTTTCTAAAAACCAGCCCGTGGGAACACAAACTTGTGTCTGGAAATGAGACTAATTTGTGGTGCGAGTCGGACTCTGAGGTTTGGGGAACAAAGATCGAGGCTGAAAGCTGCTGTGACCACAAACCAGCAAAGTCTGTAAACAACATGAACCAATGGCTGAAAACACTGCGACTGCCAAACCTGCAGCTCTTCACCGACTTTCAGAGCTACTGTACAGCCCCCATTCTCTCAGATTACACCGAGAAATAAAACATCGTATAGACCTGGTGTCATCCAGCTCCCAAGCAGCCTGTACAAACTAGAAATGAAGCCTCCAACATGCATTCTTATAAAGGCCAGCAGGGGGCGACTCGTGTGGAATCAGATTGTATGGGAATGTTTGGGAAAAGAAATCTATTTCTAACTTGACTTATGAGGATAATAAAGACTTTCCAGATGTGAGGTTATGGTTTTAAGTTCCAGTTTTGGGTTTAAATCAATACAATGTGAGACCAGTTTTGTAAACAAGTATGATTTGGGAAGTGTGCTGTTACCATAGTATAGTTTTGAAAATATAAACAGCACATTTATGCTGTTTATGTATATCTTTGTATAAATTATCTATGATTTGTTTTTAAATGATAAAATCTCTGGTGCACCGTGCTCAGCATCTCAGTCAAGTGTGATAAGAAATTAGATTAATTAGATTCATTTGTTGTTCTAAATTGCGCGTTATTGTGTGTCTCTCTGTGTTAGCCTGGCGACCTGTCCAGGGTGTATCCTGCCTCTCGACAGCAGGATCAGACTCCAGCCCCCCTGCGTCCCTGAATGGGATAAGTGAAATAAAATGCAGAGATGAATGAGATATAAACCTACTCTAGTAAGAACGTGACGCAGTGTTTTCATGATTTTCACAACTTCAAATTTTGAATTTTGTCTCTGTTAAGACTGGTCGTCAGGGAGACCCTGCAGATTATTACTGAATGTAAATGCTGGCTGAGTGAGTGTGCAGCATCCTCTGTTCATCAGTCACATTTCACTGTCTAATGGTCCTTCAGCTAGCCAGCCACACAATTTTAGTAGCATTAACCTGAGCAAGCATGCTACTGTTAGCTACCTAGCCGTAACTTTGCTACACTGCATGAGTCTGGTGATGGTTAGCTCGTAGCACTAACTCAATTCCATTTTATTTATATAGCATGTCTTCATGTTTTCATTTATGTTGGAAGTGATAGCAGAGCTGTACGTTTGAATTTTGTCAGAAATCTCTCAGTCAGAACATGCTATATCATGTTTAGGTGGAAGCTAGCGAGCTAACTCCCTGCTAACTTCTAACTCTGTTAAACATCATAAATCCTGTTTTCATGGATGCCTGCATGTTAAACTCAATTGTTACACCTGGTAAAGCAGCAACGCTGATCATTTTATTAAAGATGAAAGACTTTAGACAGTTTTTAACTCTCAGTGATGCTGCAGTGTTCGTTTGACTTTGGGATCTGAAGCGGAGTTTGGACCCGGAAACGGCTAACGACGGCAGACTTGAAGGCCAGATACTGTATGGCCCTGAGCTGAAACATCATTAAAATGGTGGGAAAAATGACACGATCGTACCCTCGTGCCTTCAACCCAGCGCAACACGCCAAGTTACGAACTTGAAAGGCGCACACCTGGATGCTGCACCACAAAGACTGTGTCCTGCGACACGTGTTGTGATATGAAAATTGGCTCGCTACTCCCACGACACAGGCGACACAGTGAGCATGACGGCAATGTTAAGGAACAATAAGAGTATTTTAAAGACGTATGTGGCATGATAGACTTCCTGTACGTGTCCTTAAATCAGTCTGTGAAGAAGAAGCTCCATCGTCTGTCCACAAGGTAAATGAACCTCTTCTTATGATGGTCATCTTTCATATACAGTCAGTGCTTTTTCAGTACAAAAAACATAAATTCAATTTACAAATGTATAAACAATAAAAGTGAAAAAATGTTTAGTGATTTATTCAAACACATACAGACATTTGTCTTTAACAAACATTTAAAAAGTGTTTTGAAGTTTCTTGCATAGTAGAAAAATAAAATGAGATTTAAACACTGTGTGTGTGTGTGTGTGTGTGTTTGTAGGTGTGTCTGTGTCTGTGTGTGTGTGTGTGTGTGTGTGTGTGCAGGTGTGTGTATGTGTGTGTGTGTGTGTGTTTGTAGGTGTGTCTGTGTCTGTGTGTGTGTATGCAGGTGTGTGTGTGTGCAGGTGTGTGTATGTGTCTGTGTGTGTGTGTGTGTGTGTGTGTGTGTGTGTGTGTGTGTGTGCAGGTGTGTGTGTGTGTCTGTGTGTGTGTGTGTGTGTGTGTGTGTGTGTGCAGGTGTGTGTGTGTGTGTGTGTGTGTGACTTTTCCCGTCAGTGACTCTGCACCTGTTGCATTAGTTTCTCAAAGTTTACAGCCTTAAACATGAGAGCAGCGTTTGCTCTGCAGCAGTTACAGTCGGCGGGTTTTCACAGAGCAGAGACAGGAAGTCTGACTGTAAACGCTGACAGCCTGATGTCTGTGGCTGCTGCTCCGGTTTTCTCACTAAGACAACGAGGGGGAACTCCACACAGAAGCCCACCGTCGTGCAAACATCCTCTAAGTCAAACCTCACCGATCAGAAGCAGCCAGGATCTTGTCTTCCTCTGTGATGTAGCTGCAGCACTTAAAGAAATAAACTCACGAACGGCACAGGCGGAATTTTTCTCAGCAAAAAGGTGAAAACCACACAGAGACCATCAAAGACGCGCTTCATACTCTCCGCTGCTTTCTAGAAACATCCTTCTTCAGAAGCAGCTCAGAGTGAATCTCATTTATGAGAACGGAGGGGAAAGTACTCCGACCCTGCTGAAAGTGAAAGATGCTGAATTAAAGAACATTTTGCAGTCGTACTTTGAGTCGGAAACTTTTGGTGCCAGCTGTGCTGCACACCGCAAACTGGCTGCACTAAGCATCAAAATGGAGCAGTTCACTGCAGTTATTTGGCAGGTACACAAACATCCAAGATACAAGTACAAAAACAGAATAGTAGAAACACACACACACCTTTGTCTTTGTGTGTGTAAAGATAAAGATAAGATAAAGATTCCTCTATTGTCACTGTGCTCGGGCGCTGTACAGTGAAACTGGAGCAGAGCTTATGTTTCAGCAGACTAACATACAGGATATAATAAATATAGCAAGTATAAAAGTGTAAATACACACAAACACAATCCTGCTAAAAATGTGGCAGCACGGTGGCACGGTGGTTAGCACTGTTGCCGCACAGCAAGAAGGTCCTGAGTTCAATTCCACCATCAGGCCGGGGTCTTTCTGTGTGGAGTTTGCATGTTCTCCCCATGTTTGCGTGGGTTCTCTCCGGGTACTCCGGCTTCCTCCCACCGTCCAAAGACATGCAGCTTGTGGGGATAGGTTAATTGGATAATCCAAATTGCCACTAGGTGTGAATGGTTGTCTGTCCCTGTGTGTTGGCCCTGCGACAGACTGGCGACCTGTCCAGGGTGTACCCCGCCTTTCGCCCTATGACAGCTGGGATAGGCTCCAGCGACCCTGAAAAGGATAAGCGAATGGATGGATGGATATTACACTGGTTGAAGGCAGCAGCAGCACATTCACTAACCCGACCAGTATGAGTCCAGCAAAGCCCAGTCCTGCTGTGCATACACTGTATATAAAAGATGGACGTGGCTATCACACTTTCGCCTGTTGGTTTTGGAAACAGAGAGGGTCAAGTGCTAAGTTACACCCACCTGTTATACCTGTATTAGGCCACGCCCCAAATGCAGATTTGAATACAATTTAAAGAGGTCAGTTACAAAAGCCTTCTGCACCCGTACAGCTGTGTATCAGGCTGTAAACATGTTTATTTCTGCTGTAAAGCGTTAACATGGGGACCGACTCACTGCTGGTCTCACCCTGCAGGCAGGAAACAAATACTGAAAAAGTTCCTTCATGTTTACTTTAGATTCTGTTTAGTTTTGGCAAAAATAACATCCTGAAGGAGACATTTGGATGTCGTCAAGTCATAAAAATGTAAAATAATACAGAAGAAGCAGTTACAAAGTCTTTCATCTTTAATCTAGAGTCGTTGATATAATCACTTCGATTAACCACACCTGCAGGTCTGAACTTTTTCTTTGGCTGATTTCCCAAAGCTGAGTAAAACTGAGAGAGTAGAGAGTCGACTTCACCCGAGAGGAATCTCGAGCGATCGCTCTGTCACGTTCTCTGCTCACGATTAATTCAGTCGCGTATGTGCCCGTACCTGATGATCTAACCTTTTGACCTTTTCAAGTCTTTATTTGATCGATGTTCTGCCAAACATGTGGACATCTGGCGTTTACTCGGGACGCGTTTCACAACCGGTTCGCTCAACAATCAGGATAAAAATATGAAACAAACTCTTGAAAACTTCTTTCAGGTCTTTGGATGAGGGCTGAGCTCTTTTCCATTATGCAAACATCTTTCTTTGCTGCTGTTGGCCTCAGTCCGGGGCCTGTAGAGGGCCGCACAGAGCCTGGGACAAACTGTTAAAGCTAGCTGCATAAACACTTTGATTGGCTCGCCCATCTTTGGGTAACTGCTGCTGGTTTTTCATCAGTCGTTGCACAAATAAACTGATTTAGGAAGCAAACATACTGAGAAAAAAACATCTGCTGACGAGGCTGTTCATTTAGATTCCTGTGACAGCTGCAGCCATCTTTTATCTTGTCTGCGTGCAAGATTAAACTGGTTTAACAAGAAAACTGTTGCGAGTCCTACATAAGAATCATAATGCAGCAGGTGCAGCAGCCGAGCTTTAATAAATCAGCGATGTTTCCCTGCAGGGGACTGGATCTTTAAATGGGCTGTGACTGATGGAACAAAGGAATCAGAAAAGTTTAGAAAAATCATAATTAAATATAATCTGCAGCCT